>NC_071508.1:98159173-98266673 GCF_027887155.1 Malaclemys terrapin pileata | reverse complement strand
TAAATTTTGTGCTGAAACTGAAACTTAACTAGGATAGTGTATGGGGTCTCATTGAGAATTCTCAGAGTACATTAGGCCAGGACTGATACTCTGGTAGTTGCATTCCCCCACCTTCACAGCATTCTTTCTTAGGTCAAAAGGTCATCCTTCACAGATGTCTCCAGCAGACACTCAGTTGTCAAAAGGTTGCACCATGTGATGTGTGCAATCACTGTTAACAATGCACTGTTCTCATTGAGATACATAAACACTTTGCACGTCTAAATAATTTCCTTGTTAAAAAACAACTTGTTTTTTCCACAGTCTTATTCAGTTATCAAAACAATGTATGAAACACTGTGAGCAAGCAATCAAAAAAAACCTCCCTAAATTAACTACTTAAATATTCCATTTTCTTCTTTTCTTTTTGTCATTTTATTCAGTACTAGGAGATGCTGCTGTTTTATTTCATATAAAAGGGAATAAAAGCACCGTATCCCAAGTATGTAACAGTAATGCATCTAATTTGGCGGCAAAGGCACACAATTGGTGAAAATGCAAAATTGCAAGCCATTTGTCAGAAAAATTACAACACGCAGAAAAAAAAGCATAAAAAATTACCTGTGCATTTTTGAATATATCCAATTACACTTCCTTCACATTAAAAGTTGACAAACATTATGCACATTGTTTGACCAGGTGCAAAAAAGCAGAATTATACATGTACACTTGCTTACCACAAATTCAGGTTGGTCTTGTGCATAAAGTTTATGGGTTCTAGTTATTACAGTAGTTCAGCTTTTTAATTTTCTGCTGCCTCTAGATGAATAATATAACAAAGATTTCTTCGTTGTTGAAGACAGTTACTTTAAAGCAGCTTGAAGCTATCATATGCAATACAAGACAAGTCATTTCTTTTTAGAAGGGATTCAAACACATGTATCAGTATTGTTATCTATTTATAAATTATATATTTAAAAGTAAAGTAAGACAGACATATCTGAAATGTTATACAGGGGGAAACATGATAAGAGATATTCCGAATTATTCAACCTAATCCTAACCAATAGAACCTTAAAGACACTGGGAATTTGTAGAAGAATTAAGCATTATATGCTGTAAAAAGCTCAGTTAAATACCCTCACAAACCAAGCTGAGAGTCTTTCAGATCTGCAATACACAGGCCTTCCAAATGCAAAACATTTTTCTTTCTGAGGGTTCTTCTTTTTCTTTTAATTCTTTTAATCACTGAACCTACCAAAAGTACACTTTCTAGAAAATCTTCAGTGCTTTCATGTCTTGTATTTCATACATTTAGCCATCTTGGATTAATAGGAGCCAATGAAGATACACATTCTTAAAAAGGCTGCAGTTTCATTGGTCTAATCTATGAACTTTAAAGACCTACGTTTTATGAGCTTTCCTCAGGGTAGGTATTTCAATGTTCTAAAAACAGGGTTATGGACTGTTAAATTAAGCACATGTTCTGAATTGACATTTTAGTTCCAGCAAGTTATTTGGTGCCAAGATTGCCAATTTAGTATCTGCAACCCTGGAACATATGTTTACATGCCTTCTTAGCTTTGGGGGGAGGTGGAGGGAACTGAAAACAAAGTGGTGTTGCATAATAATTTTATCCTCAAATATAAAAATTTGAAAAAATGTAAGCAGAGGTTTGCACCTATGTTGTATGAACTTAAGAGCTATACAGCTGAAAATGGTGCATAGACATTGCTGTTTATGACCTTTTCAGCAACTAGTATAGTTATATCTTCATCCCTGTTTTCTAATTCAAGAGCCTTACATCTGGCTTTAGCTACAGTAAATGTGAATCATTCAATTATACCAAGGGGCGCTAAAAATTTTTATTGTGAAAGTAATGCTAACTGTAGAAGGCAATAGTAATGCTGAGGCAAAATGATCTTTAGATAATGAAACATAATGGGTGACTTTTACTCAGTCTGTTCTACTGAAGACCATTTTCCAGCGTTTACACCCAGAGAGCACATACATAGACCAAATGAAGAAATGTTCAAAAATCATATGAGCTGATCTATGCCAATCTTTCCAAAGAAAGTCAAAAGAATAGTTTACCTGTAAAGATGCTTTACAATGAAACAGACAAGATATAACAAAAAGAGAGATGTAAACACACACGCACACAGAGCTACCACTTTACAAGTGTAGCACATTTGTGGGTCATTTGAGATTTTGCATCACAATTTTCACAAAATCCAAACGTTCACACACTTCTTGCAGGTGTTATCTCATCCTTAGTCTGTTGAGCAGTGAAGCTAATCCCTACAGCAACATTTGAAGGTTTAAAAGCTATGGGTTTTTGTTTTTAAATGCCTATGAAAACATTGCCTATGCTCAGAGGCCTTTTAAAACAAAACCAAAGCTTTTAAAGCTTCAAAAGCAGCCATGGGAATTTGCTCCTCAGGAGGGAATCCTAAATGAAGGCCAAGTTTCAGTGGATTCCCCTGGACACTACAAAAAGTTAACGTGTTTTGTGGGTCTCTTCTACTTCTTTTAATAGGAATGGGCTGAACTGACTGATTCAAGCAAAGAACAGACTGAAATCTTTGTCTAAGCCCTAAACTTAACTAAGCCCAAATCTCTTTTTAGGCAAATCAGTCCCAACTAAGTCTATTTTCAGAGTAACAGCCGTGTTAGTCTGTATCCGCAAAAAGAAGAACAGGAGTACTTGTGGCACCTTAGAGACTAACAAATTTATTAGAGCATAAGCTTTCGTGGACTACAGCCCACTTCTTCGGATGCATATAGAATGGAACTAACTAAGTCTATGGCTCTCCCCCAAAGCTGCAACCTACAAACCTCATGGATACCTAATGCAACTAACAGAAAGACCCCAGAGAGGCACCAGTAAAAGAAGTAGAATGACAGTTTAAAGTTTTTCTGTTGTTAGGAACCTAAAAAGAAAATGGGCTAGGAATTAAATCAAAGGAGAGTTGCTTCTAGGAAAGTCTTCTGAAAGGCAAAAGAAAATGGCAAAGAGAAAGGCTAACATGAATGTGAAGCCAAATAAAAGAAACAAGAAAATGGCAGTTGAAAGTAATGTAATGTATGTAAGAAAGACAATTTCCTTCCATAAACACTGTAGATTACCAAGTGAAACATTCTAATGTTGTTTCTGACACATACTAAAGGATTTAAAATTTAAATTATTTTATTTAAAATCATATTTTTAAAAATTATGAATGACATTTACATTTTGATTGATGAATGACTGTTGCAAAGTTAGGACATTGATTTTTGAAGAATACCAAAAAGATTAAAGAGAAGCATCAGAACACAGGGCCTTTCAACAATTGGTTTGGAAGGATTATTCTTATAAAGAGGCAGCAAAGAATCAAAGTTTGTCTAGAATAAGGCCACAGGATCACAGCTGTTTGAGATGGAAAAGAGCTATTAGCAGGGCCCGCGCAACCCATTAGGCGACCTAGGCGGTCCCCTAGGGCACTACAATTTGGGGGGCGGCGACCGCGGACGTATTTTGGCGCCGGGACCTTCCGCTGCCTCTGTGGGGGGCGGCATTTCAGGGCGGGACCTTCCGCCACCTAGGGTGGCAGAAAAGCTGGCGGCGCTCCTGGCTATTAGTATAAATAAAACACCCTCCTCCTGCAAGTGTAGGCTATAGAAGAAGATTCAGGGAACATTTAATAAAATGTCATGAAGTTGGAGTGTTGTTTTCTCCTCCTACCCTACAAAATTTTTCATCCATGAGAAACGTATCCTTCCTAAACAATCTGATGAGCAAATGAATTGTTTTATGTCTGGCAAGTGGCTGCCAAACAATAGAACAGAAATAATCAATTAATGGAAGTTCCCATTGAACTGTGCATGTGTGGCTGTCCTGCACATTACCACAGCTGAGACTCAACCTATACCCTTCTGATCAAAGCCAAGAACTCTACCAAGGTGACCAAAAAGGGAATCATACCCAAAGGAGTTGTGCTAGGCTTGCTCCGAGATTACAAATTATACACCAGGTAACTTTTCAGTACCTTAAGAGCAGCTGAATCTTACAAGGAAATACTCTAAACATGCAGGTAAAATGATTACATGTGAATAAAGAAGGGGAAAAGTATATTCATATCCCAAGTACAAACAGAAAAAGTTGCTTTGAGCTTATAGAAGATATTTAGGAAAAAATGATAACTGAAGAAAAGCACAATCAAGATTATAGCGTCTGACGATATCTCTATATAATTTCCCTCCCCGCATACCAAATATTACTATACACACACACACACATATACGTACAGACACACAAAGATATTTTGAGCCAAATTCTGCCTTCATATATGAACACTCAACTCCCATTGACACAGACTGAAGGCAACTGTGGATCTACTGTGTACTTTATATTTACATCTGTAAAATTAAGAATGCAGAAAATTACTTTACAGAGATTTAAAATTCTTCAGCAAATCTAAAAGAAAGAACAATTTATATCTACTAAACAAAAATATTTGATAGACATTTGAAAGTTTAAAGGAAGGTTATTCATCATACAGCACACCTGAATTCTACTAGTGTGGACTTCTTACTGAAATGACATTCTCTTTGGTGGGTCCCAGAACTCTGGGATTAGTTTACAAGAAGGAAAGAAGGGCCTGAAACCAAACCTAAATGATGAATTACTAGATTAGAAAGTCCTGTCTATTTGATTTGTCCAAATTTACAGATTCAGAAGACAAAACAAAACAAAAAAATCGGACAAATCTGTAAGTAAGGCTAAATTACAGATTAATAGAAAGAATGAAAGATCTAAGAAATTAAGAAAGGTCTTCCTTCGTAAAATCTTGCCCACAGACAGGACTTTATGCCAAAGTATTCTCAAACTTGGGAATGTGAACTGCTAATAAAATCCAGCATAAAGAAATTATCAGGATAATGAATTTACAGTAAAACAAAGTGTTTCCTCCACCAGTGAAGATATCTACAATGTTTTTGTTGTTTTGAAATTTTCTGAAAATGGATAAGTATAATAGCAAATCTGTTGAGACACTACCACAAATGAGTATTTTACTGTCACAGTCAAAGGATGGAAGATACCTATATTCTTAAGAATTAAGGCTACTGAACTAGTGTAAGAATCAAAGGTAAATTTGTAATATATAATTTAAGGACATTAGTATTCTACATGAAAAAAGCTAAAGCAATATTGAACTAAGGAAAAATAAAGCTACTGAAAAAAACTGGTCAAGTCTAGTAGTTGGAATCTTCTTCTCTGGCAGAAGATACTGGACTTTTTTTATGCTTCAGAAAGACAGAAATCTAATCATCTTTTTTGCTAACATGGTAGCAGATGTTTCACCAAAAAGAAATTCATAATTTCTGAATACATAATGTGAGACTAACATTGTTTGGGCTTCCAAGAGCATGAAAGGCCAGCAGTTAAAGTAAAGGTCTAGTAAGTAAAAACAAAGACATAAACGAAAACCCTACTGCCTTTCTTCATAAGGAAAGCATTTGCAGTTTAGGATTGAAATGAAAACGTCGGGCTAAAACATGGCGTCCCAATCAAGTTCTCCTTTAGCCATATTTGAAAATGATCTCAGCTAGTATGAGGTGGTAGACATGACAACTGAAGTTGAAGAGCCTGATTGTGCAATGGGACTACTCGCATGGGTAAGGACTATTTGCTCAACTAAATGTTTGTAGATTAGGCTCCTAGTGAGCATCAAACTTAAAAAAAAAAATCACGACTGACAAACCTTCTGGTTTATTTTTGTTACTGTCAAACCAGTAAGATTTTTCTTTTTTCAGGAAGCATGCTCTTCCTGATGGGTCTTTTATTGTCTTCTAGCTCATAGTGTAGACATAGCCTACATCTAGCCTATTGTTAAATACAGAATGTTGAAAAATAGAATAACAATTTCTGCCCAAAAATTCAAAATTCAGAAGTAATTTTATTTTTGCAGGATTCAAAATGGATCCATTTTGGGCTATATTTTTTAATTTTGAAAATATTTCAATAAAAATTTTGGTCAAAAATCTTGGAAAAATTCATGAAAAAACAGAAAATGTTGATAATGTTGACCTTTTTAAAAAAAAAAGGTAAAAAAAGCTTAATATTTGAGAAAAGACCATTTCTGATTAAAAAATATTGTGTGTAAAAAATTTCAACCAGTCCTTCATTGGTAAAAATTAAGAAACCAGGTAACAGAATACTTGTACTGTTTACAATACTAACACAGTTGTAGAAGAGCCAATAATTAAGGGCCTAATCCTGCACCATGGAGATTAAAGGATGCTTTGCAACTGACTTCATCAGGAAGGGGTTTAGACCCTAAATGGCCATTCACCATTTAGGCCCCAATCCTGCAGAAACTTACTCTAATGCTCAACGTAACTCATGGGAGAAGTTCCATTGATTTCAATGGGAGTATTTGCATGTGGGTAAATCTTTACAGGATTGGGGCCCCACTTTGGCTATCACAGGTACATCAGAAGATGGACGGTATATGCTGATGCACAAGAACGATTTTCATTCCATCCCAGTTCATAACTAGCTCCATATCCCAAGCCGTTTCTTGAAGAAAAATATTCGACATCTCCAAAATGCAAATTATTACATTAAAATCTTTAACTAGTGGCAAATCATAGCTTAGATTTTGGTTTAATTCTGAGAAATAAAAATAAAAGGTGGCAATAAAGAAATACTAAAAAGGTGGTAGCCTTTTGATTGTAAAGAAGACATGGAGTTTTAATAATTTTCTCAAGGCAGTGAACTGATACGATAAAAGTTACACTCATTAAATTTTACATGATTTGTGAACTAAGTACTTTTTTATGCAAAACAGGCTTTACAGTTTGGTAGCACAGAAATATGAAAAGCAAGAGTTTTCATTACGTGCTCATCTAGAAAATGAATGTTAGCTTCCTTTTACACTTTTAGTGGGAAATTGTTTTATTTAAAACATTTAAAAGGCTGTCATAGTATGTTAGTGGATGCAGAATGCCACTACACTTGCATAATCTTGGACTCTTTATATCTAACTGGATGGCTGCCCAGTCCCACAAAACACAGACTAATAATGCATTACCATTGAGCCAAACTATCCCCTCATTTCCACTGGTGCAATCCCAGAGTAATTCCATTTACTTCAATGGAGTTACTCTGGATTTATACAAGCATAAGGGCCTGATCCAAAACTCATTCAAGTCAATAGAACGCTTTCTGTTGACTTAGTAGGCTTTGTATTAGGCCCACAATACAATTTGGCTCAGTCAGAGGATTTCAGTTCAATCCTACACCTGTTCCCCAGAGCAAGGGAAACTAGGAGAGCGCTCGGCTCCTGTTGGACTGGTAGAAGTTTATGCTTCTCTTGAACAGTCCTCTCTAGCAGTTGCATAGAGTGAAGACTCCTTCACTGACAAGAGCGCAGCCATTAAATGGTGAGTTTGAGGTCAGAGGAAGTAAAGGGGAAGTGTGAGCTGAATGATTCTGATTTCCAGTATTTATGTGATGTTTCATACTCTTGATCCAGGACTGTAAAATTGGACAGGGAGTTCATGCAAGTTTCTGAATTTTATGCTCATAAATAATTTCAAAGCTTAGGGCTCAGCCATGCAATAAAAATCCATATATGTATGTGTCAGACTCCTTTCCGGTGAACTTTCGACATATAAGAGGAGCTGTGTTCAGTTTTTAATGTGACCAATTTGCATCTCTGGACAGATACAAAGAAAGGAAGGTGTAGATGAATGTAGTTGCTTAAACATGGGCAGCCCATAAGCCTGAAAGCCTTAACACCAGGTTATGAGAGGAAAAAGAGCTCTTTACATAGTTAAGGATTAAATCAGGGGTTGTCAAAGATTTTCATAGCATGAATCACATTTTAGAGAACTTGCAGATCATCTTTTGCTCTCATTTACAACTGCATCACATCATGGTTGCAGCTACAGCAATGGCTTTGATTACATGGAGAAATATAAAGTGCCAATCCCTGGCTGTGGCTGAGGAATGCACAGTGCAAACTGGAGGGATGCAAAGATAGCCAGCCATAAACCACTCTTGAGCTTCCCCAAGTCTGAATGGGGTGCATGCTGGGCTGGTCCCCAGGTGTGAGTTAGAGCAGCCAGAAGAACGCTTAAACATTTGTCAGCTGCCAATGGCTGGAAAGGCCCTTCTGGGAACTGGGAATCAGCAGGGTACAGGGAAAACACACCCTTTTGCCCCAAGCCAGGCCCTCTACACTTGCTGCCAGTGGTGCTGGAACAATTTTTACAGTCGGGGTCCCCATGTATTTGGGTTGTTATTACTACTTCAAGCCAGGGGGTGCAGCAGCACCCTCAGCACCCTTAGTTCCAGCACCTATGCTTGCTGCAGGGAGAGAGTAGTGGCATCAGAGCCATTACAACTGCTATATGCCACCAGAGGATCCCCTTATGTTGGGGATATCCCCTGAAGCTGGCTCTACAAAGTGACCCAACATAGTCAAGTATCTCAGCCAAAGTATTTATGTGTTACTAGCTGTCTTTAATGCAATACAATTTTTTAAAGGCAAAAACGCTTTCTACTGCTTTTCTTCATTTCATCTCTCCCTCCATCTCTCTTCTTCTCTCTCCCCTTGCTCTCCTGCATATGCCTTCCTGCCATTCAGTCCCATTCTCCTCCTTTCTCCTGCACATGTTTCCCTGTTGCCTGACTCTTCTCTCCCCCTGCACATGCTGCACTGCCACTTGGGTGCCTGCCCCTCTGGATGCACTGTCCTCTCCTCTTCCTGCTTCCTTGGACATAATTCTTGGCTGCCTCATGCTTTTCTCTCTTCCCGTTTTCAACTGCTCCTGTGGCCATTCCTCTCTTGTCGGTGGCTGGCACATTGTGGGCTAATTGGTGCCTTATAAGCCCAATCCCACAATGGGAATCATGTGGCGCCATACCACCCAATAGGAGCCTTGAGAGGCATTATGTCCCAAGATTACCCAGGACTTTAAGGGTTTGTAGTGCACATTCTCTGCAATGGATCTGCTCCTCCCTGCCCCTTTTGGTGTCATTAGTCCTACGCGGTCTTTGTGCTTAGGCGAGTGCAAGAACTGCAACTGTGGGCATCTCCTGTGAAAGAACAATGGGGAGGGCTTCATGTGCCTTTAACCCCTTGCACACCTGTGCAGGGACCAGCTACTATATTGGAGTACACTCCCATAGCAGCTGTGAAACTGCTAGAACATAAGATTACATTCACTACATCAGCCACTGGCAGCAATTCACCACCCCAATTTCCCCAGAATACCTGAAATAAACATTAGTAGAATTATAACAGAATTAAGTGCATTGATTTTAAAAGGAATCTAGGGAAAAAAAGAGGATAGTTTCTGTACTTTTACAAAGCTATGTAGAAATGGCCCTGGCAAGAGTTATTTCTATTTGTCCCTTCATATATGAGAAAATATGATGACGCTCCCTTTAAAAGATGGATTTCTTTAGAACTTAGGAAAACATTATTAACATTTACTTATAGTTTTAAGAAGAGCTCTTGTTTTTTGTTCCTGGAGATACTGTGTGTGTATCAAGAGCTCAGTTGCAGTTTCTATGGGAATTTCTCCTATAAAATTAATAGCAGTGTAAATTTTAATATTAAAGAGCCATATTCTGGTCTCAATTGCATAGGTGTGCAACCCCAATTGTTCCAAACTCTGTGAAACGGATATGGATTTGAGACCGGATCCTGCTCCTGTTCAAGTCACACAGTTGCTATAGACATCAGTGGAAGCAGGATCAGGACCTTATATAGATAACCTCCTTCTACATTCAAAATCATTTCCACTCTTTTGAACAGGGAAGACCTATCTTCCAGCTGACTCTAGCCCCCTTTCTTGGAAAACGTCTCCTTGAATGCCCTGTGGAGAGTCTGCCTGGGCCCAAAATCAAAAGAGAGCTTTTATGAATAGCGCAACTATGGAATGTGTCTTGAATTTGGTGCATTTAACAATGTTATTATAAGTAACTTATGTGGAAAACCATGGTACTAAAGCTAACCTGGTATATTCACAAGGATCAAAATGAAAAGGAACTGTAATGATAAAATATATTGTGTGTACATTTTTTCTTTATAAATTTCCCCCGCAGCAAAACGAATGCATTGAATGTGATATTTGGCTAAAAGAAGCTCTAAAATATCAAGCAGGGTATTCATACTAGTGCTGCCAGTTTTGATGCCCTAAACCTGCTTTCTTGGTCACCACTGTCTGTGTGCACACTGCAGACTCTTAGGCAATGGAGCAAGGAGTATACTCAATCTTCCCATGCCAATATGAGGAAAATCAATGTCAATGTCTAAAAGACAGAACTGCTGGTGCACGAGGCCACTAAACACTACAACCCGCTGTATAGCTCTAGAGTATTAAAGGCAATCCTCCAGAAACACATACACACACACAAAATCAAAACAAAACATTGGTTTGGAACAAATCCTACAATGCATAACTGCCCTTGGGTGCTCTGGTAGATAAAAGGGAGTGCAAACACAAACACAGAGTTTCCCTGAGTTGTTCAAATTAAATATGTTTGTTCAAGAAATAACTGTGTAATGGGAAGACATGCTTACATAATGACAAATCAAAGTCTAATACATTGAAGACATTATTCCAAACATTTCACCTTTATGTACAGATTGCCTAGAAACGGTACCCAGGTCTATGCCCTTTCTGGTGATTGACTTCCTAAATGTTGAAAATTTAGACCTTCCCACTACTTAAACATCAGTCTGCAATGTTAAGCTATTTCTCTTACCAATTTCTCTGTATTGAAAGAGGAGAGAGTGTCTAAACAAGCAATAAAATACCTAGATGCATTCCCAATGCTTCTCTTGCTTTGATTTCACAGTTACTAATACCATAATAATACTTAGCACTTCTATATAACCATCCATCCAAGTATATCAAAGCACTTCACTAATGTTAATTGACTGAGACTCACAACTCCCTTGTGCAGTAGCTAAATATTATTGCCCCCATTTTACTGATGGGGAAAGTAGATCACAAAGAGGTAACATAACTTGCACAAGGTCACACAAATAGGCTTCAGAATCCTGCAATTTGTTGCACATGGGCAGACAGCCATATCCATACAAAGGGTCACTGAAGCAGCTGTCATCCGTGTGCAACAAATTGCAGAACTGAGACATTAGAGCCTGATCTAAAGTCCAATAAAGTCAAGGGGAATCTTTCCATTGACTTCAATGGGCCTTGGATCGTGCCCTGAGTCAGTGCCAGAGCTATGGTTAGAACTCCTGTCTCCTAGTGCTGTGCTTTAACCTGTACACCACACTGCTTTTCTATACAAATCTCAAATACCAGGGGTTAAATTTTCAACTGTGCCTTACTCTGACATGGGAAGTTGCACCCACAGGGTTTCCACACACAAGTTTTTTCATTGTACATTTTTATGCATGTAAAACTTCTGTTTTTCATTTGCATATGCTGTTTGCATGTTTGAATAAATGTATTCAAGACTCAGCTGTGTGACTCTTATTTTCACAGTGTATGAGAGGGGACCAACATGAGGGACACAACTACATAAAAGCAGAGGTGGAAGCTTGACAATATGTTAAATTGATTTCTCTACCATATAGAAAGTTTCTGCAACCTCAGCCTCAGGATTAAGCATCTCTGATATCAGCTACCTACAGTAAGAAGTAATAACATTGTAGGTTTGTGAGGGATGGAGGTAAAGTCAGTCCCCAAAATGAGTGACGTACCTTCTGATCAAATACAGAGCTAAGCCTGAGTGCAGATTAAACCAATGTATATATTAAATGGTTTACAACCATTTCAGATTCAGTTGGTTAGAAAATGCAACACTGTAAACAAATATGTCAATCTGCATTAAGAAATGAGTAAAGATGGCTGTCAAACTCCTTCCACCCACTCCCAAACCTAAAATGTCCCCAGAAGCTGGAGAAATCACAGAATGGTTGTCCGCCGCTCTTACCAGGCAAAGTAAAGACAGTAAGACAAAAAGCACATGTATTACAATGTGTATCGCCATAATGCAGTGTTTGATGCTCTAGAGGGCCTTCAACAAGTACTGTACAGCCAAAAATCAATTGAAAATCAGCATGATAACAGAGCATGAGTTGCCCTGTAATAGCCTTAAGACCCCCAAGGCTATATGGGTCCCTTTCATCTGCCACATGCACTGACTCTAGGGGAGCCTCACTTCCCCTCCCTGAGCACTCTAGACACGTCTGTATCTTTTACCTATTGCTTTCACCTTATATAGTAAGGGGAGCTGACAGCCTTGCTAGATCTTCTTAGCTTTTAAAAGCAGAATTTGATTTATTTGTTTTGTTAGCATCGTCTTTCTTCTTTTCTTGAAGCGCTCCCTTCTTTAATCAGCCAAATGATTTCAGACTATAAATATTCTTGGTTTTCAGAGACAGGCTATATCTAATTATACGATTGAATATTTCAGCAGTAGGTCCTATATCCTGTGTATTCCAACTTGTACTTCAACATCCCTCCCCCCACCTCCTGAAAGTAGCTGTTAAAAAAATCACTGTTCAGGTCCATGCAAATTGTTATGAATGAAACAACAAAGTAGTTCTACAAATGTTTCACTCATATGGTAGATTGCATTTCAATATTTCTTTAATTACTTTCCAACAATGTCTGCTTTCTGTTGAATTTACACTACTACTTGGCATTTGGTGCAACCCCCAAAAGATAAGATACATATGTCCCCTATTCACAGTCTTGGCATTTTTACCTTAACTCAGTCATCTAAGTGATTGGTTTGAAAATTACCTTGCTGATTAGCTGGGTTTCCTGGTAATATATAGTGTTAATCCTTAAATTTTGAATATGACATAAGGTATACAAATGTTCTGTCTGACTCAATAGCAACATATCACGGCTTAAGGAGGACATGTACGCTGATCTCTGTGAGGGAAGGAAGAGCTAATTGGGAGTTAGATTCAGTGTGATTATCAGCTTGTTTATGATAAGGGAGTACTCTTCTGAATGGCACTGTAAATTCATCCCTGATTGTGGTGTTAAACCACAGCTCATTTTTCCCCCCTTTTTGTTTGCTTATAGGGAGCTGTATACTATTTTCAGCAGATGACAATGTCATGCTTTGAATTTCTTCAGTCACAAGAAAATTAATCAGTCACATGAACCTGTTGTCAGATTTCAACTCTCTCATGGCAGAAAGCACACATTTTTTATGTCTACTAAAGAATAAATTTTAGTAATTTTTCCCCATGTCATTATGAACATTAGACTGACCCAATTAATAGGAAATGTTTCTATGCTGCTGGAACAGACCGTGCTACAGAAAGAGCCATTTGCACAACCTGTTCATGATTATGGGCCATAAGGACACAAAGATGGCATAGACATTTGTGGACCATCTGAATTCTTATAGGGAAAAGAAAAAAAAAGCATGACTTTAGCTGACTGTCGTGGGTCATGTTTTTTAATCCAGAGTATTGGACATGTAACACAGCAACAAGAGCTGATCATTTTGTTTAATCACCTTTTGGATCTTTGCCAGATGGTCTCTATTGAGAGCGCTGCAAACAGAGAGAGATGAACTGCGTCTAACATGCCACTAGAGCTTTCCCGTAAATGTCTGAGAACTGAATCCAACAAGAATTTAGTCTCAGAGCAGAAAGGGATACATTTAAAAACTATGTGCATTAACTATACTTTTCCCCATAGAATCCTCACTTGGCATGAATAATTTACCCACTCTTATGCTAATGGGATCATGAAAGTATCCCTCTGTCTTTAGTGCAGCTATTCTCAGCTTTCAGTAATTACCCCACCCAGTGAAAATAACATGGCTTCTGCATTCGAATGGCCTACTAGTACCTGACAATTAGAAAGATCATGGCTGACAGTGGAATGGTCCAGAAATGGACACACAAGCTCCAGTAGCCTGAGGGTTGGTTTGGGGAAAAAAAATGTTCTATTGTCAACATTTCTTTAGTTGCTTAGGATCAACACAGTATTTAAAGGAATATCTTCTCCCTCTCTTTCCCTCTTGCTCTCTCCTTTTGTTTAGTGAAATAGAATTAATTGTCAAAATACCTTAATAATTTTTAAAGCTCACTAGGTCATTGATGATAAAATTAGGATTTTTAAATCAGCATGGCCTTGTTAAACAAGTGGAGGGGAAGGGCAATTACAAAATCAATTATAAGTGTCCTTCAGTATCTCAGAATTTAATCAGCTAGATGAAGAAAAATCCTCCAGCATTTTATTTAAAAAAAAAGTTTTAAAAAAATCTATTACATAGAACTAGTCTTTGACCTCTGTCCACAGCACACCATGCTAGGTAGTTCACTGTGTAAAAATTATCAGGCTAAAACATCTGGGAAAGAAAGCTATGAAACAGCAGGGAATGTGGCTGGTTTATTGTTTATCTTTTGTTTATGAGGCAGTATTCAAGTTTAATTACTACTCTAAATTAAACTCTAACAGGCATCAGGAGACATCCCTTTACACGACTAAGTTAAAAAAAAAATCCAGAGATTCCAACACTAGATCTTTCAAATAAGTTAACATATATAGGAAGAAATTAGTCAGACTGTAACAACACAGGAAGGCATTTAAACACTTGCACTTACTACTGCATGTTTGAGAGTGTTGAATTATGAAAACATTAATATTGTAACAGACAGACACTTTTATAATTTGGCAAATAAAATAATAGCCAACATTTTGAGGGGGGCTGGGTTAGATCTGGCAGAGGGTGTGGGGGTGGGAAAGACCTTAAGGGAAATCTTACCCTCTGCGTTTGAACAAAGCAAAACAAAACCAAAATGATAAAGGCAAGAGTAAATATCCCACCATTAGCAATCTCTTCAGCAATATTATTTGGTTATTTTCTTTTGAGCTTTCATGTAGAGAAGGGAGGAAAGAAGTTCACTGTGTTTACCATTAATGGTAAGTGACCAGTTTGGGATGAACTTAGCTGTAGGAAAAATAAAAGTTAAAAACAACTAGCAAAAGATTATTCCAGATGGCATCTGTCATATTGTATCTAGGGGTATTTTAAAGAGATTCCTGCCACTATGAAAACATTCCATTGACAGAGTTTTCCTAAGCTGCATTTGAAACCCCAGCACAACATATTTAGAACACATAGTAAATGTTATCTAATAACTTGTATATTTGTAGGAAAAAACATTTTTGCATATAACTATGTGGGTTGGAAACTAAGAGAGTAAGATGTAAGTCTTAAAATGTATTATAATATTTTAAGAGCTCACTCACCTCTAAGCTTTAAATTCAATAAAAGGTGGGGATCTGCAGTTTTCACCAGTATAATGACTAGAAAACTGTACAATAAATAAAAGAGATTTACTATGAAATTCTAGCCCCATTGACTGGTTGATAGGTAGGGACATAAATGGTAAACAAAAAACAAAAAACAAAACAAAACAAAAATGTACTTGTTCACACAATCGAATAAAAGAAAAGAAAGATGGCTGGATACTAATATGTTAATATATTTAGCTAAACTGTTTCTGGCAGCACTATGGTTAATGTGCATGTGGTGTGCAGTGTGAGCTCAGCAGTTACTGGGCCAACTGTCTCAGTATTTCTGGGAATTCTGCCTATTCACAGTGCAGGGATTGTTCAATTGCTGCAAAATGTACAAAATGAATTTTACAAAAATGAATTGTAAGGAAGGCCCCATTACAACGATTTTACAGCAAAGATGTCAACATCAATTTTTCTCTCATGCATAGCTAATGATTAAAACAGCATATTCCATTTGCCTAAGACAATTTATTTCATATTGGCACATCAAAATATTGAAATACAATGTTATCTTTACTCTACCCTTATTATTCATTGCTGCTGAACCCCCACTATTGTTCAAGCCATGAAAAATAAAACAAACTTGGCAAGAAATACTTAAAACAAAGGCTCATCAATATTCTCCAATTTGTCAACATCTCAATTACAGCAATGGGAAAAAATGTAAATTTCATGTGCTCTAAACACTGAGGGGTCTATTCTCCTGTCAATGCACATGCGTAACTCCCGTCACCATTAATGGGAATTACTCATACCCATCAACACAAGGACAGTCCCCAAAAACTTGAAAGGAAAAGATGAATTAATAAGAACTACTTTTTTCCCGTATCTTCCTCAACTGAAAAAAATCATTGTTCTTTAAGAATTGTTCATAGTGCACATAGTTTACTTTTAGGAAAATAGTGCCTTTAGAAATGATGCATCTCCAGTAAAACATTATTTATTAGGAAGTTTGCTTTTTCACAACAGAACCTGGAGTTTACTTTCTAGCAGCAAAAGGATAATTTTTCACCAATAAAACTGTATCTTCACTCTATAAGGTGGTTAAGCTGAGAAGTTTTGAAGATATAAGAAGGAGATATGCATACAATCCAATGCATGCATATCTACACATGATATGTAAAAGAATAATGGGGAAAAAAACATCATAAATGCATGTTGTTTTGTAATAGCAAAGTTTGGGTATGAAAATTCAATTGCGTACTGTGTATGAACACATTGCATTATTTAATACAACTCCTCCTTCTTTCTGGATCTATTATGATTTGGTTTCAAAGCAGACTCATTTTACATATGCCTACTGAGTTAGTAGTTTCAACAGCAAGAAAGGCCTTTTCTGACTTATCAACTAACGGTGTTTCCAAATTCGTATATCATAATGTATTACACAATGAACAAGAAACTCACCCAGACTAACTTTTCCAACATGCATCAACCCAAAGATGTAACCTAGGATAAGCATGTGTGATTTCAGTCAATATCTCTGTTGACTTTGCCCTGAAGCAGATAATTAATCTTTCCCACAGAAAGCTAGTGTGGGCAAATCAGTGGGACAAAACATCAAACTACCACAGAAAAATGTTTAAAGACTATTTAAGATATTTTCTGAACAAATGGTGCTCAGATCCTCTCTACAGTTGGCCAAAGCCTACACGCCTTACTCACACACATAGATCCACCAATGCCAGTGGAACTACTCACATGAGTAAGGCAAGTAGGATTTGATCCCATCTTGTTAAGTTTGCTGCTATACGCTGCAGAACGAGCTTCCTGCTTTTGGCTTGTAACTTATGCACAAGTTTACCACTGTGGGTCTGATACTGAGAGGTGCTGAACATCTGTATAAATTTGTCCATATATGTCTGTAATGTCTGCATAAATAAAGTGAAATGGGAGGAGTTGGGGGACCCAGTGAACATGAGGCACTGGGACCCCAAATTTCTCTCAAGAGGCTTGCTTGTGGGTGCTTAACACCTCTAAGGATCGGGCCCTTTGATTTAAAAAACTAAAAATCCTGGTGTCATAAAATATGAAACTAACACTATTCTCCAGTGATTTCCTGTAGACCACATGTTCTTAAATCTTAAAAAGATTGATTTCCTGCTTTTCATGCATAATCTGCCATATTCATTATTTGAAATATCCCATAAAGAGATTAAATAAGAATTAAAGTCTGTGGGTGACATATCCATCACCATGGAATAAACCAATACAGAATACTAGAAGTTGGTATAATAATTTGGACATTACATATGCTAAGGCACATTTTACTTTATTTTGTAAAGAATAAGGAAAATGTAGCACCCCAAAAGACTTACAGATTTCCCCCCCAACAAAAAGCTTCACACACCTTTTAATGTGCTGCTTAGGGTTTTACAGATATATTCCCTGCCAAAAACCCTAGGGTCTTCTATCTCTCCTCCCCTTCTCTCAGCCCCTTTCCTGCTGTCTCCCTTGCCATAACTCAACTAACCCAACAGAACCAGTCAGTTTTAAATTTCAGTTGGGACCCCAGTGACCTGTTAATGAATCTACAGAGAGGAGAAAAACTCACAGTGTTGAGTTATGCCTGGTGTTGCTAGCTGACTTGGAGTCAGAAATGCTTGAAGCGTTAACGTAATTGCAAGAATGTGAAAAATGAAGCGTTGGGCTCCTGAGCAAAGCGAAAGGTCAAAGCAAGCCTTACACAAAACAAGTCTCTGGAAGATGGCCTCATTAGACCATTAAATCAGCTTCTCCTTTCCCCCCCTCCTTTGTAAAATGTTTTGAATGTTTTATTTTTATTATTAGATGTATTTAACCCTTTCTCCCTTTCACTGGAGAAAAAAAAGCTGATTATATTTACTACATTATTTACTATTCACTACAATAGTATTTTGTGACATTGGCCTGGGTCTGTGAATCTGAACCAGGCTAAAGTCAATAAATGCTTGGTAGATTACAGGTCACCAGTAGTTATGTTTGTTAGATGATCGATACAGCGTATAGTGTAGTTTCCCCTTGTACAGCCGAGGTGACATGCTAAAAACAACACAGACACTCACCACTAATAAAATTAGGATAATATTTCATCATTCACTGCCTGAAGGCCCTTTTTGTAACTCTTTCAGTGCCAAAATATTTTAACTAATTTCAAACTTCCCCTACATTACCCCTTTTGATGCTGAATGGGCAGCCGCTGTGCTGTGGCATTCTGGGTCAGATACTGCACTCCTTAAACAGGCAAAACTCCCATATGGCTTAATGCTTTCTAGTCACAACATCATGGGAGGAGCCCTTTGTGTGGATCTACCTTATCCTGCACAGAGGGTCAACAACATCGATGGCAGCATCCACCCATCACCAGATCCCACTGACCTTCCCTTAAGGGAGAGAGCTGGATCTGAGAACGGGTGGGTCAGGGGAATGAGTAGGAGGATCAGGAAAGGAAGGGCCAGGACGGCCAGGAAAGAGTGGAAGGTCAAGAGGCAGGACTGAGGAGGAGCAATGTGGATCACTTACCTCTGCCACCCCACCTGACACTGGTGGAAAAGCCATTGGGATATTAATGCAATCTGAGGCTGCATTAACTCTTTCATGAACTCTTCCATCCCAGAGAAACCCCATTGGAGAAGCAGTGCCCCAGAGGCAGCAGCAAGGGAGAGCCTTGGCAATGCAGTTTCAGTGGAGCCAGATGATTAGAGAGCCAGCAAGGGTCAGACAAGCGGATCCCAGACCTGGAGGAGAGGCACAGATTCTCCTCACAGATGGCTGCGCCTCTTTCAGATTCTGGGGATCCATGTGGCTTGGGGATAGAACCACTGCCTGTTCAGTAGTTATGAGGCCAATCCTGCCCCTCTAATGGAACAATCCAAGGAAAATTCAACAAGGGGATTCTTGCAGAATTTTCTTCCAATAGGTACCCTCTTGTAATTTCCCTGGGAGGATGCGGGAGGGGAGGCATCTAGGCCATAGTCTTTAATGGGAGCTTTACCTAAACATCACAGGAGTGTACATCTTTCAAGTGCTAGCAGCTGACTGGACTCCTGACATTCAATTTGTAGATTGGCACTTCAAAAGGAAACATACCAGGTAGATGGGAAAGCACTTTAGGTATATATTTTTCCTAGCACACCAGGCAACACTCAAGTGATTAAATTGGTTCCTACACAGGAGCCCACTGGATGCCTAAATAAGTATAGTATATTTGTGAGCATACAATACCACAGACCATAACTTATAATGATAGATCTTATATCTGGCTACCTTAGGATTGACCTCTGCCTATGCTTCATACCAAATAATGAGGTCAGCCTAGGAGTATTTGCTGACAGCCCCTAGATTTACATGCCTGGAGATTAGAAGTATTCAGATGCAGGATCCCAGAACCATGAAACTCACTCCTGCTGGCTATCAACCAGAACTCAAATTTTCTGTCCTCCAAGCTGCAGTACAAGACATGTCTTTGTGGTCAAGCATTGTTGGATGCTGGATCATTGCTGAATTATTTATGGTTGTTGGGAGTAGGGCGTGGATACAGGTATGAGGCCTATGTGTCCTGCTTGGGATGGACAGTTTAGAATAATGCATTGATGTATTTAAGTTATGTCATACTCCCAAATACCACAGGGATGGGCGCTTTAAAAAAATAAATAAATATTCCACTAAATCATCATCATTTTAGTGACAAGAAATCCATATTGATTATATCTATATCTATAAACCATAAAGTTTGCTAGTTAATTACTAGAGGTTTCACTGACCTGGTGCTTTATAACTAAAGCCTTCTTTGTCATTAGTTACTGTGGCTGTTATAGTTCATTACAGGCCTGGTCCAAATCTAGTTAAAGTCAATGGAATGACTCCCATTGACTTAAGGCCTGATCCAACTCCCACTGAAGTTAATGAAAAGATCCTGAATGACTCAAATGGGAGTAAGATCAAACCCTTTATCATAACCTCTTCCACTTTCTAGCAGCAACAATCTAAATGCACCCTGTACAAATAATCTATAACAACAGGAGAGGGCCCCAGTTCAATATACCAAAGAGAAACTGCAACTACCACACTGAACCTCGGGAATGTTTAAAATGTGAACCCAAATCAAAATCCAAAAATTACAGTGAGCCTCATCTATATAAGAGATTCCACCAAAACTCAATTTCTGAGCACCTGGAGCCTGACTCTCTCCACTGCCTTGCACCTTGCACAGTCATTTACACCTGTGTCAAGTGAGTGCAAAGCAGGTGTAACATGCTACCCAGTCCTATTGGCAGTGTTTGACACCCACTTGGCACAGGCAGAAATGGCTGAACAAGGTACAAAGCTGTGGCCTTCCTGAACTTTGGAGAGTCGGGGGTTTTCAAAATCTAGTTCTGGACTTGAATTTTGCAGCCTGAGTCTGTCTCTATCAAGCATTCAAAATTCATGTTTTCAGAAAACATATTATACAGGCAACCACTGCACAAGATTTTTTTCAGTCAGTCAGAGTTGACTTCTGCATCTTCCTTATATGCTGTAACAGATTTACGGCTTGCTATAGGAGTCCTTTTATAGCTAATATTACAAGTTAAATTCTCTGTTTACAGTCCAGTACAAACTACTGCATCACAGCTGGAGAGTATGCCTGTCATTATATTTACTTACACCACTCAAAAATAAACTGCAGATAACCAAATTTGTAAAGGAATTGGCAGAACTAATCAATTGTTATTACAAAGCTTGTTTGAAGATTAGATATTTCGCTTTGAAATAATAATAAAATGCAGCTAAGTAGGTTAAGAAAAGGAAATAGTGTCTCCCTAAGTTACAGCTGATTACACTGCAAGCCTGCCACTCCATGTTTACACTAAGGCAGATGTACTGATATCATAAAAAAGCCAAAGTTATTTTAGTCATGCCTACTTTGCTCAGGGAAAAAGTTTGACCTTTTACCTTGCTCACTGCTGTTGTCTCCACTCTGGGAAGCATGGCCCCCACTGGAGGGCCCCGGTGTGCCTGCTGAATGCGTTGAGGTTGCATCATCGTGGTCTCTCCAAGATGAAGGGTTCTGGTGTCAGAATGCCAAGGGATTTTTTCCACAGTTCCCATTCCAATAGCAAATGAGGAACAGAAAGAAAACAGAGGGGGAAGGAGGAAAAGTATACACATTAGCATTTGTGAAACGTGCCAAATACTGATACTGTTTGTACAATGTAATATGTCTTCAGTAGTTAGAAGCGGAGGACATACAAAGATTTATTTGGTAAAATAAAGGACCGATTTTTACTCTTCCAACAGCTATCTGGGATTAATTGTTTTAATAGTAGAGCAGTAAAACACTTCTGCCAAAAGCTTTAGTATTTCCTGATGAACTATTTGCAGATGAGTTGACATGTTTTTTTCCCTAATACTTGAAGCTCAAACTGGAGTGGGTGTAGTGCCACATTTTCTCCCCCATTTTTGCCACATCTGGTTAGGTGAGAGGGAATTTCTTTTTTAAAGTATTTTAAAAAGTAAAGGAAAAAGTGGATGGGAGGGGAGCATACCCTCACACCCCTCTCTCCGCCACCAGTTTGAATATTGGAAATATTTCAAGCAAACGCAGAGCTGTGGGAAAAATAAGCTCTCTCTGAAACACATTATATATACTAGTAAAGAATTTTTTTCTTCGATATGACACATTTTTAAAGACTTTCTAGATGTATCGCTCTTTAACAGTTCACTTACAAGAACTGTCAAGCATAATCACCAGGTGATTATATAAAATAATATATATGGTGATTTTTATGTAATTCTTTCTACATTAATACACATAAAATACAATAAAAAAGAATGTAAAAGACAGACATATGAAGTTTGACAATACTTGGCGAAGTAAGACTTCTACTACTTTACTTCAGTCACATAACTCATGATAGCTTTTAATTTATTGAGTATTGGTTTTTCTAGAGTGAAGAACTCCTATTTAAAAGGATAAGTGAGGAAAACTGAAAGTTACAGTTCAGTGCTACTTTGTTGAGTGTAGTCTCCTCCTGGTCCTCCTCCCCTTTCCTGATCATTCCCAATACCCTGCTGTTGCTTAAAGGAAAACAGGAATTCTACTGTACAGGAAGAGCTTTATCAGCACCACATGAAGGCAGGCAAGAGATGGAATTTCCTCTGGCAAAAAAGGAGAGCAAGAACACATGAAACAGATCAGACTTGGGGCTGGACCTGCATTACTTGTCACCTGTATGTGACAACTTAGATTAAGCACATTGTAACACTTTCAGACAAGAAAAGTTTTGAAAAATAAAAAATCTTGGTTGAGAAAATAATGCACACTCTAAACTGCTACAACATCAGCAAATACCATGAACTGTGAATGATGTATGCTGATGCATATATAGCCTGATTCTGACCTCACTGACACCACTGTAAATCAGAAGTAAATCAAATAAAATCAGTGCGTTACCCTGAGTAAAACCAGTGTACGTGTGATCAGAATCAAGCCTTGTATATACAATGAACCCTGTCTAGGTAATTTCCCAAAACTGATTGATACCACATGCATTACAGCAATATATAGTGGAGCAGCCAGATAATATTTTTATCCAAACCCAACCAAACTTTACGGGCCTGATTCAAAGCCCACTGTTGTCGATTAAATGACTTCCATTGACTTCAACAGGCTTTGGATCAGACCCTAAGTAACCAAAAACTAATAGGGAGCCAAATCCTGCTTGCCTTATGTACACAAACAGTCCCACTTAAATCAATTGGACTACACGGATGAGTAAATCAGGCAGGATTTGTCCCAGGATCCACAACAGCCATAACCCGTCAGCACGGCTGACAGGATTTAGGATACAAACTCTATTGAACTAACTCACATACTTTCTCTAATATAGAACTGCAACAAAGACTATCAAAAATTACTGATAACACACTAGTATTATATGTTTGTTGAGACTGTTGTACCAACTAAATCCACCAAAAGCTAATTATTGCCATCCCCAAAACCATAATAAAAAGTATGTTACCATCATGTCGCAAAGTCAGGTGAAAATAAAAACAAAAAGAAAGATGAAAAGTCTAAAGAGTCAAAGCAGCTCAGACGTTATTAAAAAATAGACTATGAATGAAAATAAAGTGGGGGAGAAAGTTCAGACAGAAATAAAATGCAAAGATTGAGTAAGTTTCTTTGCAGCCTGGATTAAAATAAGAGTTCTGCCTATGAGCTCCTCTTTTTATCTCTGAGTTAGGAAACCACTCAAATAGCTTCAAGCTGAAGGCAAACAGCAGACAGGAGCTCTTCAGCCCTCTGCAGCCTCTTAGCGTCAGCTGTTTGCCGGATGGTAATCAGATAAAGAGCTAGAAGAAATACATGAAAAAGGGAAGAAACAATAGCATGGCATGAGTTTAGCCCTCCAACAACATCAGGCTGGAACCTTCTTTTAGAATATAATAATTGCAACATGTTCACCTAGGCTAAACTTTTCAGAGAACACAGCGAGTTATGTTAATTTTATACACTGCAGGCTCTCTTAATCTGGTTGCTGTTAAAGCTCCTTACCATACATATGAAAATTACAATAATTAACCAGTAACACCTCAGCTATGTTTTAAGGCAAATGTCATCCAAAACCTATCATACAGTATTTCAAAAGCTGGACCAGTCTTCTGTTCCGAAAATGTAATGATTTGGAAAGCATCACCGAATCAGACTTCCCGCAGCTGAAAACCCTAGCTGTCTATACCAGTCCAAGTTGTGCTTGACCTCAGTTTGTAGACTGAGTTTTAGAAAGACAGACTGTATTGATTTGGAACGCAGTGTATTTCTTATGACACAGGGTTTCTTGAGGAAAAGAATTTGGCAGCATTTTGTGGAGAGATAAAAATAATAAAGTGGTTATTTACAAGTTGCAATCATAGAATACTAAGAATATGTTAAGCACAGGGAAATTAACTACTCTTTTGTATTATAAAAACTGTGATCAGAAACCATAAGGGTGGATCATGAGGCACCCCTATTTTTCTTTGGATTAAGGTATGTGTGAGTGTGTGTATGTGTAATCCAACTTCTTACTTTTTTTCCTAGACAGGTCCCAACTTTGCATCCCTGAAGAAAATCTTCCTGGACACATTCCCAGTCATTTGCAGTAATTTTATGAATACTGAAGCAAAACTGGTACCCAAATATACATTTTAAGAGAATTACTCTGATGGAACTAATCAATACAATCTATTATGCATATAGAGAGCCTTCCCCAAAAGCCCACTAAAGTTAATGGCAGTTTTTCCATTGACTTCATTGGGCTTTGGATCAGGCCCACGGTATTGTTCTAAAAAGAGTTATAGATAGATAGAATTGCTATATAAACTGTTAACGTAGCTTCTTATCAATTTGTGAATAATATTGTTAGCTTTAAAAATGTGCTTTGCAGAGAAAGATCAAAGAGTGGTGTGATTAAAATGCATATGCTGATTTTATATATATGTATATACACTTACATACACTATAACATAAATGCACATGTATTTAACCATGAACTAAACTACAGCAGTGTACCATAGAAGGCAGACAGTGCACATGTATCTATTCCCAGTAGTTTTAATAATTGGGAGTCAAATATGGTGCTCTTCTTGCTCTTACCTAATTGTGTTAAAGAGCAGTGTTACCAGGAGAAAAGCAGTGAATACTGAGTGGAGCACAATAGAAGGAGATGGAAAATAGATACAAGAAGCTAGGTCTCCAGGGGCAGTATTTTCTATTTGCCGGGCTACAGACTCGCAGCTGATAATGCAAGTTGTAATTAATATAAAAGCAGGAGACAATATGGGGAAAGCTTGTACTAGCAGGGCCACAGGAGATCACTCTGCTGCTATCCACTGTTTCTCATTTACACACACAGCCTTCCCTAGAAAACACAATTTTGCCAGTGTTTTCTCCCTTGAAAGTTAAAAAAAAATTGATTTAGCACCATCATTGAATTTTGCTAAATCTAGAAAAGAGCATGGAAAGGACAAGAGTCTCTGGGTATATGAAGCAAATCTGATGTGTTACTCTTTTGTCGATGCTGCAAATCTGGTGGAAACTGTACACATTTTTAACTAGTACAGTATTGCTTAAGGAGAGATGTTCCAAAGCACATTTGCTACAGAACAATAATTTATTAAATCAGGATTGCATGCAGGCATCTGTTTGTTAATATGATACAGTGCTGGTCACTTTTCTTGTTCTGGTGCAAAGGTTGGTAGGTTAACTCTTGCAAGACGGCTATGTAAATGCAAATGTAGCGCCAGATGATTGTGCATTCCTTGTGCACCCAAAACTTCCACTGAACAAAGTCTGACAAGCAGTCCCACTAGAGATGATTGTGATCTCACACTGGTTTTATGGTGGTATAACTCAATTAACCACAGTGAAGTTACTCCTGATTTATGATGGTGTAAGTAAAATCAAAATCAGGCCAATTGAATTCAAATGATACTCTTGTGAGTACAGTCAGCAGGAGTCCACCCACAGACTTTAATTGAAGTTTTAGACGGACAATAAATGTAGGATTGGGCCCAGGTATTTTGCTTATCAAATAAAAAAGTGGAAACTACACAACCATGGTGTGTAAATAAAACAGCTACACATCTGATTCCCAATTAAGATAACTTAAAATTAATTTCACTCAACATCTTGTAAATCAACTTTGCAACTGATCTTAACAAGTGTCACGATGGCACTGTTTTCCCAGAGACTATGAGCCAAGTTCTGCTCACCGTACTCACACAAGCAGCACCTTTGAGATCAGTGACTACTAATGTGATTAAGACAACAAGAATTTGGCCTTGCATGCCCTGATATATTAAAACACAATATACTGAGCCAGACAAAAACCTCATATACACCCATATAAGATATAATAATGTAATTCAGGATATGAGGTCTTAGAGACTGCTGTAGTGAATGGCAATAATAAACATATTTAAAGAAACTTTCAATAAATAAACGGAACATGAAAAACTCTAATTTGGCTTGATATATATATTTACAGTGAAGTCAAAGCTCTGTATCACTGAGGCTTACTTTCTCACAGATCTGTATTTAATATATTACTGACTAGACTTAAAAGCAGTGTTGCATTATCTATCAGCATTACATAAGTAAAACAAAACACAAGGCATTTTGGTCTATTGAAAAGAAGTAATTTGCTTATTTATACATACGTGCAAGTTTCATACATGGCTATTTTAAAAAAAAATCTTGACATTCTCACCACACTTACTTTGCATTTGAATGAAGTTTCAGGAAGAACTGTTTACAGTCCTAGAAAGTGGCATCATTCTTAAACGATATATAGGCGCCTTGCACTTTTGTAGTCATCAGTTTAACTTTGAATCAAACATGTAAACCACCTGTCTGTATAGAACCAAGACTCGAACAGTCAGGATTTTTAATTCTATCTAGCAACCCTTCTTCTGGAGTTATATTACTACTTTTAAATTATTATCATGCAAAAAAAAACAAAACCGCAATGTAAATATAATTTTCCAACCTAACTTGGGATCAGATAGACAACACCTAAACCAAAGAGGAAATGCCAACATCGTGAGATAATGAAATGCATTATCATCTCTCAGATTTGTGAAACACAATGACGTTTAATCAAATAAAAATAGTTAAATTTACTTGTATTTAAATGCTTAGGAAAGGCACCAGCAATCAAAAACCAGAAAAATACAACATTCTTTAGTGTATTAGAAGCCGCCCCCCCCCCCCCAATGACACATGGTGGCAGATCACAAAGAACATTCCAAATCTTAAACTACACACTAAGAAACTTGGTTATATAAAAGTATTTGCCTTATTACTATTGCTATAACTATCTAGGTTCCCTTTTGACATTTGACAAACCAGAAGGACACCTTTAGGGTCTGATCCTGCATTCCTGGTATACACAAAACTCCTGCTGAAGTCCATGGGATATTGGGGAGCATGGAGAATGCAGTATCAGGCCCTCACTAATTTGCTCACTGCTCAACTGACAATGAAATCTTACCAATAGGCAAGATTATACAACCTGTGACAGACGTAGGAGACCCCCATTTTTAATTTTTCTGATTTGCAAGACACCTTTAGGTTGCTCAGCACTAACTTTTCTAAAAGGAGTATTAGAATACTATAAAACAACTTGATGTTAAATAATAATAATAATAATGAGAGCTAATGTATCCTGACCTGACAACAGAAAGGTTTAACATTCAAACCACTATTTATGTGTTACTGCTAGGGCATCAGATTTCTAATCTGGAAAAGCTTATTTTATAAAAAAAGAGATAGCTATGTTTTTATCTATCTATTTTTAATTACATTTTATGAATGATCAGTTTATTAGTACCTCAATTTTCAACTGACTACAGCATATAAACAAATGTAGAGCAGACTGAGACCCTGATCCTGCTCCCACTGAAGCCAGCGGGACATTTGACATTAACTTCTGTGAGAGCAGCATCAGGCCCTAACTCAGATTTGGACTCAGGGAAGAATTGTATGGTATGAGTCAAAGCTGTGCACAAAAGAAAATGTAAATAAAGCAAAGCAGAGAAATATTATAGACTTCGAAAAAGTTTATGATTCTTCAAATACCATGAGCAATAGACTTTTCAAAATGGGATCTTTTTTTTTTTTTTTTTTTAAGAAAAGATATATGATCAACCTCAGTGGGAATTTAGTGTGTGTGGAATGCAGGATTGGGCCCTACATGTTTATATTGAACAATGATAAATTTTCATAGCTGGGAAACTCAACTTGAACTGC
Organism: Malaclemys terrapin pileata; assembly: GCF_027887155.1. Classification (NCBI taxonomy): domain Eukaryota; kingdom Metazoa; phylum Chordata; order Testudines; family Emydidae; genus Malaclemys; species Malaclemys terrapin. The sequence goes on along the minus strand of NC_071508.1, from coordinate 98,238,634 downwards.
AGTTTGGGCAGGTTTCCCCCCTCCCCCATACCTCCTTAACTGATCGGGTGCAGGCAGGGCATGGCTGTAATTAACTTCTTTCCATCTACACTTAATACCTCAGAGCAATAACAAAAAATTAGGATGTTAAAATTTCAAACACTAAGTATGGGCTGTTATATTTACTAAACATAGCAGAATAATAACAAAAGTAGCAGCTTTTCAGTGACTAGCACTACAGGATTTGATTTACAAAGTCTCTGCCCCCCTTACACTCACTGTATTACATAACAGTTAATAGTGCACTAAAATAAAATTCAATATGTGCATTTATTACCAAACACATATGACAAGACTGCATAAGACTGCCTGCTTTTCCAGCACAGGTATTGCTTCTGCAGAGATCAATGATTTCCTCCCCTTCCCCATTCCCTCCCCCCCCCCAATTAAGTTGTATAAATATCACAGCAGTAGACTTCTAGAAAGGAAATATACAGCATCTGAATATCCCACTTTCAGAAGTCACACTGTAAATACTGGGTAGACTCATATTTCTTTTAGTTACTTTCCTTCAGCTATATTTTCAAGTCTGGCAAAAGGAATAATATTGAGAGCTGCATTAGTACCTAATATACTGCTGCCACCACCACCACCACCCTACACATACACATAAAACACACACACAATGTAGCTTGATACCACTTAATAAGAAGAGAGGTGTATGGATTTTGGGGGTGTCAAATAGCTGTCACAAACTGTCACCTCCACAAGAGAAACCTTGGCACACAACAAATTAAACTACACTTCTTTTTAGCTGTCATTATTCATAGCCAATCAGTTGAAATGCTTCTAGTATTTCATGTGCAAATAAAACCAGGGGGAAGATCCCTGGATCAGAACAGTGGGCCAACAGATAAAACAGAGGAAACAACATGCTGTCTCTGTCCTTCTGAAGGGGATCATCAACACCCCTGCACCAATTTTCACCAAATGAGATCTAGCCTGGGGCTATGTATTAAATATGCATATCAAACCAATGAAAAAATAACCTGGAGAGTAAAACTGGACAAATTTGCATGCTTGAACTATTCCATTTTTTAGGTAGATGCTCACAAAAGAACATTTCAATTTTTATTCTGGTATTTGCATACCGACAAATAGAAAAGGTTTTCCTTCTTTAGAAGTAGAAGTGAATTATTCCTTAATATAGAACAGCGCAGTTATATACATTCCTTAATATAGCCGCTAGTGAAGTGTGTATATATATATTGAAGAGATCCAAAGTTTTGGTGGGAAAACAAGCTAACATTAAAAAAAAATCCAATAAGGAGACACATTTCCCAAAACGCATGAATAAAATGTAACTATGATACAACTCTTCATTTCCCAGTTGGTGTTCTGGTTGCACAAATTATTGCTTCCTTTCAAAACAAATAGCAGGGGGCTAAAGTAAAAAATGTTATAGCTCAAATCTCCAGGAAATAAAAGGCTTTAAATTATAATACCCAATGAAGTGGTAAACCCTAAAGGGTGCAAGATAAATGGGTTGTGATATTTATTTGAGTTTGTTTTTTGGGCCACAAAAACAACAGGAGATTCTTCTTAGTGAAGATAATAGTTATCAAATTATCAAAATGCTAACCCCTTCCAACCTTGTCCTATCATTGTGTGTGAATTTAAATATTATAATGGAGCACTGCAAATTGGCTTGAGTATTCGCCATCTGCCAGAACCCTAAACAGGCTAGTTTATCTAATCTCTTCAATATAAACATCAGCGTGGTCCATTTCTACACTTCCACTTGAAACACACTCTTATAAAGAAACTGTACTGGAAAAAACATGTAGGTTTTTTGTATTGCTCTGAATTATACAGAATGAGCCTATATCTTTCAGGTTGCCACTCATTTAAATTTCTTTTCTACTAGTCCCTTAATGCTTGTGCATACAAATTTAGGGTTGAAAATGCCATAAAACAGATATTTTAAAAACGACTGTCATGCCTCATAGACTCTATTATCTACAGATGAGATAACTGATAAGCAGAGAAACTTTCAGTAACTGCTGCATACATTTTTATTTGAAAATAATAAGTCTAAAATGCATACTATCATAAGAATATAACCCCTCAAGGTTTACCAAATACAAATGAAGAATTGAAAGCTAAAACCTGGAATACAGAAACCATTTTCAGTGTCCTGGAACTTTAAGCACTCCGGGTTGGAGACTTTTTTAAAATATATTATTTTATTTCTTATCATGGATTTCAATACAGATCAAATACGATTATTAAATATGCAGACAACCTATTTTAAATATGAAAAGAAGCTCATAGAAACCTGATTCTCTATTAATTTAAATCTACATTTTTTACCACACAAGAAAGGACAGCTGGGCGCCTGTGCAGAGTATGGTTAAGACACACGGGGTGTTAAATGAATATTTCAACGGCTAAAATATTAGATGTATCATTTAGATTATGAGTTCAATTGAACCTAAAACTGTGTAAACCTCTTTCTCCCCAGGGATGCATTCCTATAAATAAACTATAGTTCACACCCACTCTTTTTAACCATAGCTATTTCGTTCCCTTTTCTCCGCTACCAGCTGCAATCTTTTCTTTCATTTCCCCCACTGTAAATGTCTATGTATTTGTATATACACATTCTAAAGCATCACAAGATCTGCACCAAAACACAAGCCGGAGAAGAAAAGCCACTCTTCTTATCATGAGCACCAACGTTTAGTCCTACACACATAACAATAACTCACCAACTACTAAAGTGTTAAAATCAACCGCTAACCTACGGTTACTCGATCATAATTCTCTCCAGCTTTCTGTAATACTTTGTTAATAATTGGTTCATCAAGGTTACTGTCTTTTATTATGAAGATGCTTCGGGCACTTGGCAATAAGTCCATATTCTGACAATAAGTTGCTATAAAGCAAAAGCATTGGAAACTCCAATGTGTTAACCCTTTTCTTAATGCAGTGTAAAACTGCCAATAATTCTCAGCACTTGTCATCTGCACAAGGGGGGGGGGGGAAGTAGAGATTGTCACCAAACTTTCCCCCTAACTTTTTCGACTCTGTTTTCTTGCATTTCTGCATTGATTACAGGGTTAGCAAAGCAGAAAAAGCACCGATCACCACATCAAACAGACAATTTGCTAGCGCTGCAAGTCGCCCAGATCAGGAAACTTAACAAATCATAAGCAAACTCCCTGTGCTACAGATAGAATGAGAAGGGGGGGGGGGGGGGGGAGAATCGACTATAAGAAGAACTTTAAAACTCGTAGGGGAATGGGGAGGGGGCAGAGAGAGACTTACACAGGCTAAAAAAAGGCGATTCCTAAGCAGGTTAGAGTCTTTAAAAATGCTATAAAGGGATCAAGAGGACTTACATGGTCGGCTAAATTTGTGGAAGATCCTGAGAGTTCTTCATGGTCAGATTTGGAGCTGCCATCCCTTTCGTCAATAACTAGGTCGATTGGCATTTTTCCTTTCAAACAACTAATGTACCTATGGCAAAAGTTATCGCACAACTCGTGGACCTGGAAAAAGAAAGGAAGGCAAAATATCGGGTTGCAGCTTTTCTTTTTCTTTTTTTTTTCTTTCCTTCTTCTTCTTCTTCTTTTTATTTTATTTTAATTTTTTTTTGCAGCAAGAGAAACTCTGTGATCTATTCCACGAGTAACTCTAATTAAGGGACATAAAAGTTGAAGACAAGGAAACAATAGAGAAATTGTTGCAGCACATATTATTCTCTGGAGACTGGCCGCAGCAACAAGTGAGAGAGAGAGAGATGAGAGAGAGAGAGAGAGAGAGAGAGATACTGGGCACAGTCTAGTCTATAGAGGAAAATCGGATTTGGTGATAACATCAAAACACTGGAAACTGGCCCTAGCCAATATCGCTGGAGCATACTCAGTCCAGCCAGGTATAGAGGGTAACTTGTGATGGGATCTGTGGCAGAGATGTATGTATTTCCAGGACTTGTAAAAATAAATAAGTGCGCCTATGCTCTGAAAAAATCCCAGTCTCATCTCAAAGCACAGTTACCCCCGTCACCTTCTGCTTAATCATAATATTTAAGGCTGACTGAGGTTAATATGGCGATGAGATCTGGATTAGAGCAGGGGTTATTTCATTTTGAAAATAATATTCTGACTCAGCGAAATCGCATGCATTTAAAAGAGTCGGGTGAATGTAAAGGGGTTAAACTATTTTTTAAAAGATCCATTCGAATTACAATTAAAAAGAAATGCGGGGTTGGGATCGGCATGTTTGTCGAGTGTCACATGGTCTTAGGGCCCAGGTTACAATATCAAACTGCGTTTCCCCTATATTATTTGACAATGTTTATAAGTGTCTAAAACAAATCATTGGGGGAGGAGGGGAAGGGATAATGAGAGTGGGATTCACAGACCCCAGCTCCCTTGGTCTTACCTTTTCTAATTCCAAAAGATGAAACCTTAGTACTTGTATTGCTTGGATCATCTGAAAGAAAGTTTTGAGCGAGGAGTTATTTGTGAGAAGGACGCAGCACTGGGGTCTGAGCAGAGCTGCGAGCCCCAATGGGCAGAGAGGGGGCTTGTCAGGGCGCACACTCATTAGCCAGGTTTTTAGCTCACTTGTCACGCTTGAGCAATTTTGATCAACCTTAACCCTAAGCACTCGATTTTTATCATATTTATTTTAAGAGCGGTGATTAGTGTCTCACTGGGATCTAGAGAAATCCCCCTCTGTCTCCCCCAGCACTTATTTCTGAGGGTCCGCACAGCAACCAACCAAACACACACACACACACACACACACACCTACCTCAAAAGAAAGAAAAAAAGGGGAAACGCTCAAGATGCATCGTTTGGCATCTTCTTTACAAGCGGATTTAGGCACTTTTACTATTGAAATCATCCGCATTAGCAAAAGAATTGCGCTAGAAATCTCCAGCTCTCTCTTCTTAAGCAGTTATTTCCTTCACTGTCGCTTCCCGCGGCTTTAAACACAGCTTTGCAATGCATTGGGACTTCAGAGTTTGCCCTGGTTCACTTTAAAAGTGAAGCTCTTTGAAGCCTCTTGGATGTAGTTTTTTAATCTTTCTGCTTTCCCCCTCCCCGGTCCTAAACCCTGGATGGCTGAACCTGTAACTTTCGGCCGCCTCCAGCCTGCTCACTCACAACGATCCCTTCATGTTTTAGAAAGGTGCTTGTTATATTAATATAACAAACTACAGTAAAGGGGTGGGAGGGAAGGCAAACGTGGAAGCCTTACCAAATTGTCCAACTCTGGGTTTGAAGAAAAAAGTGGTTTTTCAGCGCGGACCTGCGAGAAGAAGGAAAATCAGTGTAAATTGCAGCCCCGGTTCAAAGTCCTGTAAGCGAATAACTTGAAGGAAAAGCATGTGACAAACTAGCGAGTCGAAATACACCCAGGCCAGATTAAAATATTAATACGCTCCGTGAAATAACAATTTATGTGAAAAAGAGTCTAAACTGCAGCCAGCCCGGTGCCTCTGTCCTTTCAGATCCCTCTCCTTTTTGATCTCTTTTATTTCTCTGGGTGAGTGTGTCTGGCTAACAACTCGATCACAGGGATTGGGTTGGTGGGGCTGAGGGTTTGGGGGAGCGAGGAGTTGGATGAACTAGTTTCAACAGACTGGAACCGACTCTTTACGGATGAGGCCACTTCGGATCGGTGGCAGAACACATTTTCCTCTCCACACCCTAATCCCCAGTTCCAGTGTGGAATCAAAAGATGAGAGCCTCTCTCTCTCTCTCTCTCTGAAAGTGCGGTGATAGGTGGTTTGTGTGGGGGGTAAGGGGCGAAGCGGGGTCGTAGGGCTGTGAAAAAGTGCTGGACCTGTTTAGCGAAGACCGCGATGTCCTCGTTGAAAGAGTCCGAGGAGCAGACATCCCCGCCGGCCACACCAGGCTCCCGGGGAGTGCAGGTCGCCAGCTCGCACTTCTCAAAGACAAGCGCTAACAGGGGGAACAACGGGTGCCTACCGGGCAGTGACACACAAAGAAAGAGAGGGGGGAGAGAGGCAAGAAAGAAGAGCTCTAATCAACAAGTATATATATATATACTTATATATATATATATATATACACACACACACACACATTACACCCTGCAGCCCTTAACTACACCTTCAAACCGGGCAAATACAAATGAAAACGTCAAAAAATATTTTAAAAATGTAAAATCCCAAACCGCATCCACTGTTCATATCCCACAAACCAGAGACAAAAATAACATAAACACCGAACAAAATAAACGCATGCACCCATGACAGTAGCTCAGCTGTGAATCTTACACTTTTAGCCACAGCTTTAAATAATATGAAACCGGGACAATCCCATCTCTACCCTCAAGCTAGAACCCAAAATGAGAAACACTGTTACGCAAACTGTTTGAACTACTTCGTAGTTGGGGTTTTTCTTTATTATTTTTAAAGGAGACTGCTAGCAAAAATGTGGTGAAGTTTCCTGGCTTAGAAAGCACACCCAAGTAAAATACCAGCTGTCTAGATAACTGAGCTGGAGAGGGGGAGGGAGAAGCACTTCTAGAAATATTTTCCCATAATTGGAGTAGTCATGAAAAAATATCTCTGTGTTAAGTAGTAAGTGTGTGTTTGCCACTTTCCCCCCTTTGTAGCTCTGATCGTGGGCCCTCCTTGTGTCATAGAGGTTACTAGCTCTTCTTTTGGGGTAATTTACTGCACTGAAAGGAACCTGTGTCATTCCCCCAAAGCATTGCATTGGTACAGGGGTTTGTTGTTTTGGTTTGGGTTTTTTAATTTTTTTTTCTTTCTAAACAGGGAAGCTCAACTCACTGCCTCCAATTTTTTTCCATTTCAAAGAAGAGTTGTCTGCCAGAAGTGAGCCCCTCTGTTATTACTCTGTCTTCCGCGATTTGAATACTTCTTTATTTACAGTGCTAGAGGAGTGTTATTATGGCATCTTGATCAACCAGAACAACACTGCTTCAGCTAAAATCCAGTGCCGTGGTATCCACCCCCTGTCTCAGCTCCTAACTTCTGCCTCTCCGAGAGAAAAAAAAGAAAAAAGAAAAAACAACTTTCACGTATAGGGGTGTATTTTCTGGTGCACATTTCCTATCGGTACTTTATGTCCCTCCGATGTCATCAGACTAAAAATTATTTATTATTAATTATTATTACTACTACTAATAAAAAGCCACATTACAGGTCTCCCTCCAGAGCAGTGATTTGTGCCTGTGACTCTCCTAAAACCCTCACGAGCCGTGTCTCCCACGTCTTTTTCTCCAAAGCAGACTTTAGACAGTTACCCCTTCAACCTCGCCAGCCCGATGCCCACAGATGGGAGCCCTCTCCCACCCTTCCTCTCCTCTGCCTTCTTTCCCCACGTCCAGAACACACACGCCGCAAGCCGGGCTATGGCGCCCGGGTTACCCTGCATGTACCTACCCGTAGATCGCATCTTTGTCCCGCTTTAAGGCGTCGTTGACAGCCGATCCCATGCTGGCCGGCATGACATTGGGGTGCGGGGCGTGGGCTCCATAGTGCTGGCTGGCGTGTAGCGGCGGCCCATGGTTCAGGTGGTGAACCGGAGGGATCGGCCGGGGAGCGTGAGGGTCTCCGTACATGGAAGCCGGCACCCCTACTCCGTCCATCCCGCCGTAATGGGGCAGCTCATCGTACTGTCAAAAAATGGGCCAGGAGAGAGAGAGAGAGAGAGAGAGAGAGAGAGAGAGAGAGAGAGAGAGGAAGAAGAAGAAGAAAGGAGGAGGAGGAGGAGGAGGAAAAAACAAAAACAAAAAAAAACAAACAACAACAACAAAAGTCAGAAGAGAGTAAAGCACCCAGACAGACCACAACACAGCAAAACCAAACAGGAACAGCCACAACGGAGGGAGAATTATACAAAATGAAATAAAATAAAATAAAGAGCAGAGGCTAGCAAGGGTTGGGGAAGGAGGGGGGCCGTGTGAGGAGGGGAAGAGGTCCGGGAGGGGGGGGGGAGGTCCGCTTCAATCGAGGAAGAAGAAACCCTAACAAGGAAACTGGGATGAAAAGGAAGGAAATGAGGGAGAAACTCGAGTTACTCTGAATTAGAAAGCAAAGAGCAGAAATAAATGAATAAACAGAATCAAAAGCAAATAAATAAATAAAGAACTAAACACTGGGAAGCAGGGAGGAGAAGGTAGGGTGCATGGGGGGAGGGGGGAAATAATCTGAAAGTTACCAGAAACATTATTTAGTAGCAATTCCCCTTGTCGTTGTCAGAGTCAGAGACAAAACAAGCAGCAATATATGTGTGGATAGATATATGTTTAGATATCCCAGGCAGCGGCAGCAGCAGCAGCAGCAGCAGCAAACCTTCCCCTGTGAAACCCGTGCTACTGAGCAGCTAGAGTAGCAGGGAAATCGCGCTGCTGGGGGAAAAGCTGGAGAGGAAAAAAGCGTGGAACAATTGCAGAGACACAGAGAGAGAGAGAGAGAGAGAGAGAGAGAGAGAGAGAGAGACGCACACACACACACACACACACACACAAAGCTGGTGAATAATTTTTGCTGCTATTTTTTAATACTGGCCGCCATCATCATCAGCAACAGAGGAGAGCAAATCGGACAGGCCCCTCTTAAGAGAGGATTTATATATAGGTAAGTGTTGGAGATTTAAACCTACCCTTTGCGCCATCAGTCTGCGCTCCAATAAACTCCTGGATGTGTCGTATATTTAATATCCCAGTCCAGAAAAGAAAGTGATTTACAGTGAAGAAGATTCCTTTTTTTGGCAACCCACTTAAGACTTCGCCTATTCTCCAGTCTGGGTAAATAATAATAATAATAATAATAATAATAACAACAACAATAATAAAAAATAATCAGCCAAGAACCACGATGTTTGTGTATTTCTTCTTTTTTCTCTCTGACTCTCTTTCCTTTTTCTCTTTCTCTCTCTCTTTTTCCTTTTTTCTTTCTCTAAGCAAAAAAAAAAAAAAAAAAAAAAAATTGTCAAGCCCCCAAACTGAAGGTTACGATCGGCCCGTCAGCAACCCACATGTAACCAAACTGTCGTGTCTCATGGCTTTTTGCCACTCCAGCTGTCAATCAAAGCCAGGGAATGTCAAGGTAGTGAATGAATGATGGTTGATGATGATGAAGAAGAGAGGAGGAATCTTTTTAACCCCGGTTTCTTCTTCCAGTAACTCCGCGTTTGGGTTTTGCCTTTTAGGATCGCTATTGGGATTTTTTTTAAGTACTAGGAAGGGGGGTGGGGAAAGATGCGAAGAAAAATTGAATAGTTTGCAAAACCTGGACTTCCCCCTCTCTCTCTCTTTTTTTTTCCTGGTAGGTATTTTGTCTCTCTCTCTCTCTCTGAGATGAGTGAGTGTCAGTAAGTGTTGGCAGGTTGGCTGCTGGCTGGCTTATAGAAGAGGCTCAGTTTTGCAGCGCTGATCGGCGGGAGAATGAAATGACGGAACCCGGAAGTAGTGGTGGCCATAGCCAGTCCTACAACAGAGACACATACAAGGGAGAGGGGAGAGGGAGAGGAGAGCACAGAGAGAGAGAGAGAGAGAGAGAGAGCGAGCGAGCGAATAAAGCCTGTGATATGCAGAGTATGTAATCAGGACTGCTTCAACTCCACATGGGGGGAGCCATACAACAGATCATACCCATAGCAAATCAACCTTCCTTTTCATATAGGAAAGAGAGAGTGAGTGAGAAAGAGGGAGACACAGGAGGAGGAAGAGAGAGAGAGTGTGTGTGTTTGTGTGAGAGAGGGGAAGAGGGAAAACTGCAGAAAGCAAGAAGAAAAGTACGATAGAAGCCTAGACCTGGTTTGGTTTTCACTAGATTATTTTACAAGCAAAGTATATCCTGCTTTACTGCGTTGTTTAGCATATTGTTAACAAATTTTTAATCTTCAGATACCACTGTAGCCGCGAATGGTATGCACGTCTGGGAGAATAGACAGTTAAAATGTAAAGGGGCATATACAGTTGATCTTCCATAGGAAATAAGCTTGCTTTAACGAAGTACTGAGTCTCTGCCAGAATGTTATGTTTAAAGTGTGGTTTCTTTTCTGTGCAAATTCATTACGCTGTTTAAAAAATTAATTTTCCAGGACATGAAGAGAACACCTCATTCAAACTATATTTGGCATTGTTCTTCATTAAGTGATCGCTTCTCTCAACCGCAGTTGTGATGTCTGGGGGGGGAGGGGGAGGAGGGACGGAGGGAGGAAGGAGGAGGGAAATCCCTTTAGTTTTGTGATGAGGTTTTTGGTCTTTAAAGGGGGCTTTAAAACAAAGTCATGATTACTCTTTTGTATGATAAGCCCAAATGTTATGTAGATTTTGTTTGCACGTTTATTTTGAGCCAATCACTGGGTCTTGTGTGTACAATGTACTTATGTATGTATGTATGTTGCTGGACCTTGCTCTATATCTGTGTTGTATTTGGGGAATGTATGCTTAGGTATTAACTCGGTAATGCCTTCTAATTGTAGTGCTAATTACAGTAGGGTTGTTTGGCAAATTAAGTGAGATAGTGCACCCTCCTTGAGCACCCAATGAACTTTTACACACACACACACACACACACACACACACACACACACGTTAATGTTAGTATGTTTCTCTCGCCCAATCACTTCACTTTGCTGGAACTAAAACATGCCTTACCTCAGAGCAGTCAATTACCAAAGCTACCCAAGATCATCAATCATGGGGGATGCTTGAAGTTTAGGGGAGGAGCGATGGTCAAACTATCGATTGCTGCACTTTTGTCCTCTCCCACCCCCCACCCTTTTTTCTCGTTCACGGTCCCCTGCACATAAAATCTAAAACAGACTATCCCGTTAATAGTGGGATTTATCAATGATTATGTATGTACCCAGTTGTGAATGTGGCCTCATACATAGATGGCTTTTAAACATACACCGAAAAAAAAATGTATTTGAATCAGTTAGGGATTGTTTATTATTGTTATTTTAAGATTTTTGGAAACTAACTAACTGAATGAATAAAAAAACCCAAAGGGTAATTATAGAAATTTGGCTAGATTTTAATGGGCATAGAGAATGAGCTCCAGAGGTCAATAAACCCCTCGAAAATGATGAATGATTGAGTACCTGTGATGATGATAGTGATTACCGGAGCAATTAAACAGTTTGATTAAATGAGCCATCATAACAATGATGTCTGCGGGAAATCAGCCCTCACATATAAAGAAAGATAGTGTGGAGGGCTGACAAACGCCAGTGGGCATTCCTACGAGTTCTGATAGTGGTGAGCCCTGCAGAGCAGACTGTATTTACAAATATGAGAGCAATATGGAGAAAAGTCACTCAGATACTTTTAGCCAGACTTGCACCCTGCTTAAAAAGCGTCAGAAGCCGAAGAGCAGACCGGTTATTTTCCCCCTAGAGGATCTCCTCCAAGATTAAAGCTAGCTCTAAGAGCAACCGATATTCTGTGACTGACTTTCACGGGACTATAAAGAAAGGTGAGTAAAAAGCCCTTAGTATGTAGATCTCTTTCAAGCAGTGGTTAAGTCGATTCATTTCGCAAGGAAAAAGCCGGTTTTGTTGTGCAGTATTTTATACTCTGTCGTATAAATCGGTAACGCAATTCAAGATATTCATGGTAATGAATACTTGGCTAATCCTTTGGGTGCACGGAGACCTACAGAGCAGTAGGTTATGCAAATCCTTTCCTAGTTTTACAGCTGTACTTTTCTAACAGATTTTTTTTTTTTTTTTTTTTTTAGAGATCTAGTCATTGATGAATGGTATTTGCTTTTTCGCCCCCTAGAAAGATGCCAAATTCCTAAACTTCATCGGAATCATTTGATTATGGTACTTCCAATATGCCCAAGCTTCTAGGATATATTTTAAATATGTGCAGCTTCTCAATTTATTTTCTAATAGTGGTAGAATGAGTACAGCTGTATATCTCATTTCAAATAGCTTCAATATGATACAAGAAAGGGTCTTTCATTGTAATATAGCTGTATAAAAGTAATCTAGTTCCACTGAAGACTTCATGTATTTGTTCAGATCCCAGGCTGGGTGTATTGCGATGAAAGTTTATCCGTTTCCTTGTAAAGAGGAAGTTTCTACACCACTTGATTTACAAATAAGAGTGCTTCATTAATTATAGCATTATTTTATACTTCATTTTTTCACATGCCTGATTTTCATAATATTCAATGTAGATTTCAATTCTTCAGTGTAAAGAATTGATAAAGAGCAACATAAATATAGCTAAAAGATGTTGCAGTACCAAATGCTGCTCTTTTCACAATTTTTATTTTAAACTAAAGCCCCTGAGCTGGCTAGCCCTGACGTGTGCATGCCACCTAGAAGCAAGACCAACTTTAAAAAATGATTTTAAGCTGATAGAAAGTAAAATTTCATATGGTCAGTTAAAGGTTTTTCATGCTCCCCGTTGTGTCATTTTCTATACACAGGGCAGAAGAAAGATGGAACCTTTTCCCACTATCCCAGTGGATTAAAGCATACAATATATGGGAACATAGTTTAAAGCGCTACAGTTTAGCCATTAGAGGATCTAAATTTAGTGTCCCAAAATGAAGCTTTGGACATATTCAGGATTAGGTAGGAATATAAGAAACAGCAGCACCAGAACGCTTAGCTCTTGTTAGTAGTGTGTGTGTGTGTGTGTGTGTGTGTTTTCCTTCCTTCCCCCCCCCCCAGCATGGTGGGATACACTTTAAAAAAAAAACAAAAAACAACAACAACAACAAAAAACAGTAATTCAGGGAGATTAAATTGGCTGATTTCCAGTTTCGCGTGCACACACTTACAACAAAGGCTGATCCCAGTGAAAAGTGTGTGAGAGGCGCATCATTTGTTTTGTTTTTTTTTCTTCAGATTAGACCAAAGTCCAAAGAGAAATTAGGTGTCCGGTATGGAAGTGCATCTCCGTCAACAGCCAGCTCCTTTTGCCGAGGCTGGAAATGGTTTTAACAGGCGGTAAAATTTCATCTTGTGGTGTCAAATTGGGGTCAGTTTGGGGTTAGAGCTCTCAGTGTCCGAGAAGGAGCTGTCCAGCTGCGTGGGGACTCATTAAGGGCAAAAGATCCGTTTCAAGAAAAACAAAACAAAGACAATCAGAGGGCTAAAGATCCTCTTCAAATCGCATTTTACAAGTGCACCAGAACAAATATGGACGCTGAAACCCATTCCTTTCAAACTCCCAAATCGGCTTCTTAGCTCTTGGAGGGAGTGAGAGAGAAAATCCGCTAAAACTTAGAGTCTGTTTTCAATCAGCCTTTCCGAAGCATCTTAGCCTTTTGCTGGCTTTGAGATCTGCCTCTATTTCTGAGAACCCCTGCAAAAACCGGAGTTGCACAACAGGTAATATTTTAAATGTAAGAAGTGTATTCCATTGTTTATGTTAAACCATTGCTTTTATGCACAGTGCCATATTTTATTGCAAATAGAAAGTTTGGGGGAAACAGGCTATGCTTACACGAAATCACTATTTACTGTTCGGAAATCCTCTACTTCCTATAGGCAGTCATTTGGTTCAATAGATATTTTGGGTAGTTTACTTTGGGGTCCCTAACAGTTTGAAAAGTACATATTGTTAATCTGGTTTATTAAATTTGCGTGGTTTAAATCCTTTTAGCCTTCCTACCTCTGATAGAATAATTGACGCCTGGCTGAAGGGACAAATTATTTGAACCTTAATCTTGTTTGTAACTTTATTCAATGTTACTTTGTTTGTTTGCTGAGTCGAAGTATTTTTTTTGGATCATGCAAATTGTATCCAGAAATGTAACCTATCCTCCACATTTGCAGACAAACTGTGAGGGTTATTGCAGAATAACATGAATTATTTTGAATATTTTAATTTTGTATTTTTTCTTGAAATATTGTTGAATGAAATGCATCAGATTTAATGACGAAAGAAATAATTCTGCTTAAATGATCTGTAGGGTTCTAATATAACCATAACCGTGTATCAAAATCCACAGGAAATTTTCTCTTTTCGGTATACTATCCAGAAGATCAAGTGCAACATGTTACTCTTCCATTCTTATTTTTATTATAAGGAATATTCCATATTTTAATCTCCCACACACAAGAACTGCACTTTGCTGATTTCCTTTACTGTCCCATACGAAGAATAGGTTTCATTATTAGAACTTGATCCGTTTTTACTCACCTCAATCTAATTCTTATCATTTGGTTTTCCCCCCACTTCGCCCCTAAATTATTCACTAAATATGTGGATTCAGGAGCTGCATCATTTTCCAGGTCTGGTCTAGCATGACCTTTAAAATTAAGTACATTTTAGTTTCGTCAGATCGCTGTGTTCATTTAGTTCTTCTCTCTCTTCTCCCCCCACCCCCGCTTTCCAATAATGTGCTTTGCTTTTTCCCCCTTTTCAGCCATCTATTATTTTTCGAAAATCTTTCCACTCCAGAAAGTCAATGGTAGCCCATCACAGTGAACTTTTCTTGACCTCCACTGCAGTATGATTGGGATCTTTGGAAGTTGGATTAGGAGGAGGTTCATTTAGTTACCTGTTAACATCCTCCCTCCGCCTCTTTTTTCTCTTTCGCTTTTAAAAAACAACACGAACCCAGAGAGATGTAGGTTCTCTATTCACTTGCAAGTCCCTATTATTCTCCCAGTAAACTCCAGAGATTTAAAACGGCACTTGTGGGGTGGCTTCTCTCCCCCCACCCCCTTATTTTTCTCTCTCTTTCTCTCCTGTTTATTCTGTTAAAGATCCCACAGAAGAGAAGAAGCGATTCAATAAACAGCCCTCTAGCGCTATCTGGCGGGACTCCAACACTTTCAGAAATGCGCTTTTTCCATTCAGCCCCCAAATATCGCTGCTTTTTTTTTTTTTTTTTGGTTTGGTTTTGCTTTGAACAGTTAAATGAGACCAGAGCATAGCACTGAAAAGCCTTTCTCACAAGGTGATGGTAAAAGTGGATTCCGAATCCGGGAGCCGACTCACTCGGAGAAACATAGGAGGTGGAAATCTTTACGTTACGGTGTTTCCCCACCATCACCACTCTCTTCTGCCCCCCTCTACCTCCTCACTTCCTTTTAGGATAATTTTATCGTCCTTAAATCGGAACTCACTGCAGCGGCTTTTTTTAGGGTGTGTGTGTGTGTGTGTGTGAAGAGGGGCATTAAAATAAATCCCAAGCCAACCTGAATAGGCACCCCTAGAATTGTATATGGCTATGCACGAGAACTGTATTTGAAGTGCTAATGTAAAAGGACAGCGCGTCTTTCATATTTTGTAGGCTGTACGAAATGTACACGTGAAGATCAGAACTATTTGACATAAACAGACAACCTGTATATTTACATCGAAAGAGAAAGGGGGAAAAAAAACCCTGTCAATATTTCGTAATAACGCAGTGGGGTCGGTGCAGAACTAGCAAGTGCTTTGTATTTATTGGAGGAATCCGTGGACATAAAACATATCTTTCCAACCTGGCATCGTAACAAAAGGAAAATTAGGGATTAAAAAAGAAAGATGGATAACAAAACCGATTTATTATAGCAACCACAGAGCCTACCAGCTACACTTGCAGCTCCCCTCTCTCGCTCAAAATAGTCACTTTTGTTCTCCGGCTACCTACAACACTCCAAAAGGAGGTTCGTTTTTATACTGGAGTTTGGTTTGGTGTATGCGGAGAACAATGTCCAGACCCCCTTTGAAATGACTGGGAGACACACACACACGCTCTCTCGCGCTCGCTCTCTCTCAGTGCCCATTTCCCTCTTTGAAAGATCTCCCGAGTCCATTGTCTGAAGCAGGACACAATTTTAACTTTAAAAAAAAAATGCGAAGAGCTTGGTCTGTTCATGCATAAAAGAAATGGCTGGCAAAACAATAGAACGTGTTTCCTGGAAATATAGTTTTGAGGCTGGCATGAACAGCGCCCGCGGTGTTTTTCCAAAAGATGGAGAGTTTTCTTTCTAAAACAATCGCATCTCCCCCAAAGAGAATGCAATATACATATTTGTGTTTGTGCTCCATACAAGCAATGCAAGGGACGTACTACAGAACATACGGCCAGTTGGTCCTCCATAATGCTTAGTTTGGCTGTAATTAATTGAAAACAGTTATTAGGTCGTCATTGGCAATAGCGTAAATAATTGCAGCAGATTTTTACTTAAAATTGACCGGTCACAGAGTGATAGATCGATTCGAGGTATAAAAATGATGTATCAAAACATCAATGTCGATTATTTGAAATATTGTAGTCGAATCTTTTTATTGCTTCATCGGTTAAGTGTCTGAAAGTGCTGTGTTCCAACATATATTTATGTTGTCAATACTGTCAAAACTGTCAGTTTTATTACAGTGGATTTGTAATACATTTCGGATTTGCTCATTTACATAAAATACCCCCCCCTACCCAGCCCTGAGCCCCTCTCTCCTTTTCCTATTTCTGGAAAATCTATGTCAGTTAAATCAAAGGATTCAGGGCTCTACTGCAGCAAAAAGTACAGACACTGCTCCATCAAAATCCCTTTTCTGCCCTGCTTTACAAGTCTTAGGCTATTTCTCACTTGCATAGAGGTGGATTGTCCCTCACCTCCAATTTCCCCCAATAGAATTTAAACACTTTGTTATAATCGCACTTAAATTAAATCCTTTAGGAAACTGGGATGCGCTACATGAATAGACCGAGATGCACCTAAATGAACCAGATCACACTTGTGAAGACTGAAAAGCAGAGGCGAAAAAGGAACTGACCATACACGTTTCGATGGTAGTTTCAACAAGGAAGCAAAAGAAGCCATAAATATAGGTGCGCCTTGTATTCCCCTCTCAGCGGCTTTGGAAGTGAAATGAAAAACGCGAGTTAGGCGCAGTATTGACAGTTTTAATTCGCCCCCACTTTAACAAGGGCATCTCAGAACCGATCATTTGCTTTAAAAGTAAAAGCTTTTTGTTAAGGGGCAGCCAGCTGATTTAGGTACTCGTCTCCAATTTTCATGGCGAGCCTAGTAAAAGGAATAACATCTATTTAAATACTAAACTCCATAGAGTCTATAAATAGTCAAATTAGTCGAGTAACTTTATTCTCTTCCCTGGAGCAACTGCTTGTGAAAGGTTGCTGAGATGACTTGAATTTTCTTTTGGGGAGCTGTATGTACAAAGAGCGCATGAAGAGTGCATGTGGAATAGGGAAGGTTTCTTTGCTAACTGCAGAGCTACTAGCAGGTACTTTTAATTGACCTACCAGCCCTCTTAACACCTTCTATTTACATGCTTGTTTGAGCCGTAAGATTTTCGAAATGTAAACTGTGATTCATGTTCTAAATGTCGTGTGCATCTCTCTGTATGTGTGTGCGTGCGTGCGATCACTTCGGAAGTAAATGGAGAAGTAAGCTGCGCAAAGGGGGGAAATCGCCCCTGGGGTGCTTTGTTTACTTTGGCTTCTAAAATCCTGCTAGGAGATGGTTTCCGCACTCTGTGGCAAGTGTTTCTTCAAGAAATTCATCAGCCCTTCTGCAATTATTCCGAGGTCTGGGGGAAGAGAGCTGCCATCACTTTCTCACATCCCAAGGTGTCGCATAGAGGAGAGAAGGGGCGGGGGGGAGCTGAAACATTTAATTATAATTGAAAATAACAATGGAAAAACCCTCCCACGATTGTACTTAGAAAAACTTCCAGGGAATGTTTGGGAGCGCTGTATGTGGTCTTTCTTTTGGGGAAAGGGGAACAACACCCCAGCCCGTGCAATAATTAGCCTGAACAATAAACATAATTAGAATAAAAATCAGTTAGAATTTCTGCGTTTTTTAATTACGTTTCATTTTGCGGTAAGCCGTAAAATTATGAATGCCCCTAATTAAACACAATCCACTCGGAAAGCATTTACCAACAATTATTCTTTAATCAGTTGGACTGGTAGCCCCAAATGATGCTGTTAAACATCAAAGGGACGCCTCAGACGTTACCTTTTAGTCCTAAGTAAGAGGATTAATTTCTATAATTAGAGGGGATAAATATGTGCATAAATGCATCTAATTTTTGGTACACGCTCTCATCCTATCTGGGAGACAAGAGCGTCTCTAACAGGGCAAACGCAAGCAACCTGGATTCCCTAGGGGCTAAAATCTGACGTACCCCCGGAGAGGTGTATGTCTGTGCGCCCCTACGCACCTATACACGTGATGGGAAATGAGACTGGGCTCGATCCTGTGCGCTGCTAATACCTCTTCAGACGGGCGGCGGACTCTCAGCTCCCACCATTGCCATCAATGGGCACTGAGGCCGCAGGATCGGGCCCAGTAAATCCAAAGTAATTCAGCACGATTGTAGGAGCACGGGATATATTTAAAAGGCAACAACAACAACCACCACCACTGGGATCTACCTCATGTTTTGATTCCCAAGGGGACAGTTTACTGCTCCCAACTGAAGCTCAAGACTGAGTTTAATACTACTAATAAAATTAGCATGACCTTGATTACACCCTGTATGAATATCTCATTTACCTAACGACTTTATGTCACGTACGCAGAAGGTCAATTTCCTTTTAACCTTTCCCATTGCTGCAGTAAGCATTCTCTTATAATCAATGGCTGTTTGAATAATCAATTCACATTTTATGATCCCTGACAAACTCAATATATGTGCGCCTTACTGCAGCCTTGACTTCGCAGGGCCGTTTACACGTGGGGGAGAATTTGCGCTGGGGTCGCCCTTGCACCACCGGGTACTTTCATCCGCTGATGAGCCCAGAGACCGCGGAAAAGTTACTAATCACAGCAGTCTCTCCAGCTGTGTAACGCACTCCGAGCCCGGAGAACGCTATCTTGACCAGGAGCAAACAGTTGGCTTCTCTGCTGGGTTTCACATCGAAGTTTGGCCCGCTCCTCCTATTGCTGTTTTGCAACAACACTTGGTCGAGAGCTTTTCCTTGTGATCATCAGCGTTATTATTTTTCAAAATAACCGTAAAGTGGAATCCTGCCGCTCCTTGACTCCTGCAAGCCTGAGGACTGGTTGGTGGCTAGCCTGGATGTGTTATTTCCCCCCCCCCCCCCCTTCCTAGGAATGTACATAATCAAATAATCTGGGACAGATTTGCCTTCCTCTACGTGCTAGGATAATAAAGGATTCCAATACAGAGTACTCCCACCTTCCGGAAGCTAAAGGTAGCCTCTTGCCTGATTGCCCCACCGCCTTAATGATGTCTGAGGGAAGCATGGTGTCTTCTTCAGATACTTTGTGCACATGTAAAACACTGACTTAAACTTTGCATTAGATTAAATATGCCACTGACATTAACTACATTCTCATCGCCACCAACTTCTTCTTCAGTTTTATTTGACTCCCCTACTTCGGTCCAAACAAACCAGGTGTTGAGCAACTTACCTCATAAATTGCAAATGGTATGGGAAGAAAATGTACCTTAACCACATTCATTATGAATAAAACAACAAAAGCTACGAAGTGGGGCGGGGGAGGGGGAGCTGAACTTTGCAAATGTTTTTCTGTAAGTAGCTCACATTTTGAGGTGATCTATTGGTGCGAGTCAGGAAGTGAGAGTTAGTGTAACCCTGTTCCCTCTACTGGATAATTAACCCTGATTCATAGCCTTTTCTACCTAGGAACGTATGTTTCGTTTCCCTCTGCAGAGTCAACGTTACCTACTGTTCATTGGTATGTTGTTATTCCCTGAAAGTAATTGCACTTGATATTCTCCTGGGCAGACTCATTAGCCAAAGGCAGGGTGGCGTTGCCATTCTCAGAAAGTCTTCTACCAACTCAGTAGAAACATGTGCTCCAGAAATTTAATACAAATGGGAGCAGATTCTCAGCGCCGGAAACAATCGTTAGGTGCCGCATCTCCCCCCAAGGGGATGGAGGTCAGAAGGGAAGCATTTTTTGTCCCACTCAACCAGGATATATTTCTGAGTCCCATCCCTCACTGTGCATGATTAAAGCTGCAACAGAAGACAATTTAGGCATAATGAAGATATCCAAGTTTTTGAACCTTTGTCCAATAGTCTCCAGAGGAAAACGCCCTATACACCCAGATACAGATGAGGCAGTTGAGAAGACAGCTTCCAAATTCATTAGCCTGCTCTCCTTTACATCCTTTTAAGATTTATTATATGCATCCTGAAAACACTCAACTGCTCACCCACCCTTCCAGACTTACATGTAACTTCTTTCTTACACATGTTTGGTATCACCTATCTGCCTGCTTCCATCACTCCTGCTAAATAAATTACACCACAGGTTCTTAGAAAAACTTAGGGAAAATAAAACAATTTCACCTCATTTTGTGAAGGGAAAAATCTGCTTGATTGTTTGTTTATTTTAATTTTTTTTCAGGTGTTCTTTATTTAAAAAAAATCTTATTCTTTTGGATCTTGGCAGGTTACTGGGAAGCTTCAAAATAACACTGCCATGGAAGGGCTAATGCAGCTATCAAATGCCGCTCACAAGGTGGATGAAGAGGAACTAGAAGAGACAACAAATAGGCTCATCAAATCTCAGGCTATCACTACATCCATGACCAATTTCAGGGTACCTAAGAAAGTCTAGAGAGCTGTATTGATTATGAATTATGCTGGCAATTGTATGTTTTTAAATAAAATAATGATGGCGTCAAAGGACATGGATATAGAATGAAGTGACTTTACTCTTCAAAGCAAACAATGAAGTTTCATGTCTAGGCAGCTCATTGTATTCAGAGACTTTAATTACTCAGAGCTTCTTCCCTCACAGATAGCTGATAAGACTCAAAGGGCAAAAACCCATCTCTGGTGTACTCCACTGACTTCAATAGTGTTCCACCGGGGATGGATTGGCCTAAGTGTTTCTGGCAGGATTATGCTAATATAATAATATTTATAATAAACTGCATGCAGAAAGCCAGGGAACCAGAGATTTGACCTCTGCTAATCAAGTAGATCTGCACACTCCAAAAGATCTGAAAATCATCTTGTAGGTCTCATCTGCTAGAGCAGAAGATGCCGTTGAAGGGAATCGGCCTTCCAGCTGTGCTTCCCTTCAGGCAATCCCCTCCATATGATGATAGCCTTCAATATTTTGGGGTCCAAACCTACAGACAAAACTCCCATTGATTTAAATGAGATTTTTGCCTGACTGAGGAATACAGGACAGGGCTGTCTACCTGGTCCTGCAAGAGCAGAGCACCCCATGAAAAGTGCTGAGTATGCCTAATTCCCACTGACTTTAATAGGAATTCTGGACCTTCAGCACACAGTAATAAGTTCCTGGCACCTCACAGGATCAGGTCCTTAATTAGTATTTTAGCTATTGTCAGTCATCGTTTTTGTATGACATGTTTTCAACACCATCTCTGGTATTATGAAGTGCATGATACATGCTGCAGTTTAAAATGTTTTCCACATCTGCAGAAATAAACAGGCTTCTTAAGTGATGAAACAAGATTAAACAACAATATACTAATAAATTTCTTATAAAGCAAGTATACACAAATTTATAAACCTCCTAGTATTACATCATTTGCAATTATAACTCATCGCTAATAGTTCTATTGATTAGTGGCATAAAAAGCTCTAGTAGAAGCAGTTCTTTGGAGTAGAGAAATATAACAATAAAAAAACCCCCATAAGAAGTGTTTGTCCCATACTCTTACCTTGAGGCCATATTACAATCACAGTAAGACATATCCAGGCATGTGTCACACTGGATAATACTATTTCTTGGGTGTTTGAGGGCACTTGGCTTTACCTTGTACTTCACAACAGCTGAGCCATGTCACTTAGCTGCATGATCCTGGCTCTAGTGGAAAAAATTACTAAGCTATATAAATTTATAATTATTTTACATTAAATACTCAAAATATTTCATTTACAGCATTCACACACAATGTTTAAATAAACATGTTTTCCAAAGTTTTTCTCTTGGTGGAAGAGCTGATCAAATTATTCATTTTGAATACACACTAGCTGGTCAATATAGTGCTATTTTCTGTTCTCAAATGCATTATTATTGATATGTGTTATGATAGCACCTAGAAACCTCAAACAAGGATCAGGGCCCCATAATCAATCCTTATTTTTGTGAAAGTATTCATTACTTGCAAGTATTTAGCAAGAATAGTTTAGGCAAACAAATTTCAGTCTATGGGCCCTTTGCAAAATGTTCATTTAGACTTTTTGCAATTCATTATTCTTGATGTATGACTGGTTACCTTAGTCACATGGTATTAGTTCTGCTCTCCAACTGGTTGGCTGAAGTTTTTTAAACAGGAGGTTAACAGCAAAAAGCAATAACAAATATTCACACCTGATTCTGCTTCCATTTAAGTCAATAAAAGCACAAAGGACACCCATCGCACCCATTTGTGAGATGAACATCTGTTTGTATGAATGTTCACATATAGTGAGTAAAAAGGGATACAAACATGACAAACTAAACTGCCAGTTGGAATCTGAACACCTGTTTCCAAATATAGTTTTGCAGTATGAAATCAGTTCTATTTTTTGTGAAGACAGTATAATTACAATTCTACAACATTATTATAAAGAACCAAAAGTCATGAGAATTGTCCTAATTTTCTTCCCCTACCTAGGTTTAACTCCAAATTATTCTGTGTTACAAATGGGTCTTGTTTTTGGAGCAAGAAGAATATTGTTTGTACCAGAGGCAGATGCTCCTTGATCTGTTGTTTTCAGATTTCAGCCATTGATAAGGTGTTGGCTGCAGCCTATATGTTCAGGATAACAGTTTGATCTGAGAATAAATATCTAAAGGAGTTTTTAGTGTTTGAGGGTGCCATTCAATTTCTTACCTCCCCCAACATAAATGGAAAAATATATATAAAGGGCTTGGTCCTGCATTTCTTGTGCATTGAAAATTCCTATTGACTTTACTGGGAGTTATGAATGTGCAAATGTTGGGTCCTTATTTTCATGGAAACTACTATATTTCTATATTGTTATTTTTTACAGTTGTAAAACTCTGTTTTGTGTCTACTGCCACTGTACAAAAAGAAGAAGAAATGAAGTATTTATTGTACCCAAGAGCAAAATATTGTATTATCAATAAGTACAAATGGTTCCAAATCATGGATTTCCAATTCAAATGCAGATCTGAACTGCTGTAAAGTTTGAAGGTGTTAGGATAAAGGGTTTTAATTCAGGCCTTTCTCCCCTACTAAAGTAATAAATAGAAATTGCTGTTGTTACAAAGAAACACATTTGCAAAAAATACTGATGAGTTTGAATGTGAAGTCAGCAGGGGGGAAAGACAGGAAAAATAATTGGGTCTGAGTCTCTTCTCTGGTGTAAGCTAGGAGTAACTCTACTGAAGTTACTGGACTTTCACTGGTGTAAAGCTGGTGTGAGGGGAGAATCAGGGCACTTGTGTTTAAATAGATGGAATTACTTTAAGAGGACTTCTAAGAAAACAATGTGCAAATAAATACAAAACAAAAGGGAAAATATAGAGACATATTACCTTTTTTGCATGCATGCTTATTTGTAAGTGCAAATTAGATTTGAATATTCATGATTCACAAATCATTGACAGTTTGAAATAATGCAAAATGAGGTTAAGGCAAGGGACATCAAATAAATGCATCACTAAATCAATAGCAATTTGATTGCGCATATACTTGTAAATTGCCATTACAGTTTTTGACATAGGAGAAAAAAATGCTGTGCATGTGGTGAAGGAGGACACATAAATACTCTTTTTGTATGTGTTTATATTTTTGCAGTTCAGCATGTACTTGGATAACTGCTGTGTATAAAGTGACCAGACATAACTTTATTTTTTTCAAGACAGTTACAGTTTCTTTTGCTTATCCCATCTCTTGTATTGTTTTGCTTAGTATGTTAAAAATTCAATTTTCAATATACCCGAACAACAATGTTGTAAAATAAAGCGATTGCTTACTGCAGATGGTTTCAGAAGCAGGCTCACCTGCTAATCAAAGTACTATCATAAAATCATGTTCAGTGGAGATTATCCACTTGTTTCAGGGAATTTTGTTCTATGAAGTGGGAGTGAGTTGCAAGTCTCAGGGCAAATTGCTGGAGTACCGGGCTTTAAAATAATGACAGATTGAAAGATGGCCAACCTAACCATTTAAATCAGAGCTTTTTCATTTTGCCCTTCTGTAAGCATCAATAAAGTATTGGATCTCTGTCTCACTTGTGAGCTTTGTGGCTCTTTAAAATGGAATAGTTTAAAATGTTGATGAGTATATAGAGCCAAAAGGTAAAACTGCTGAATATAAGCACTCATTTAAAAATTACTCCAATGTATTTGTTTCTCCTAAATGTTCCTACTTTGATTACTAAACACAAACTGTAAGATATTAGCCAGCACTCTTTCTTCAGTGTCCTCCGTGGTTTCCCTGTTCTCCAAGATAACTGATGAAGGGATATGTAATGGGTCAAGTGAAGTTATACATACATAGTAGCACTGATGTCAAAACCAAGCAATAACATCAATTTGGAAGTGGTACAGGGGACTTTGGTCCTTTAAGAAAGAGAAGAACATGACTTCTTGCAGTGCTGTGTTTAAAAGCCTCCACTCACAGGAATGAAGCTTGCAATTAACTCATGTCAAAACACTGCAGAAGGGGAAACCCAGATGTCGAATAACTTTGGAAAAGGATAACCTCATGTCCTCCCCAATCCCCAAGATGAGCTTGTCAGAAAATATGTCTCTCATTCTATCAAGATACCACAAAATACCTGTATATTCTATGTTTAAATTCAAAATCAATTGTGCAAGAAACTCCCTTTATTTGTGAATTCTGCAGTGTGAATAAACAATTGATTAAAAAAGATCCTCTTAAAAAAATCAAAAGGCCAGTTTGACTTTTCTTCTCATCTTCAGAGTTTCTTGTGAAAGAAACGAATCCCTCTTCAGAGTGAGTGAATGGGGAGAACATTAGCTAGTGGTTACAGCAGAGGACTGAAAATCAGCAGTACTAGATTCTACTTCTGGCTTTGCCACTGACTTGCTGGCTGACCTAGGGCAAGTCATTTAAGCTGTGCCTCAATTTCTCTGTCTATAAAATGACGCTCATAATAGGTAATACACAAGGTACGGTGAGGCTTCATTCACTGATGTTTATAAAACAATGTAAGCTCCTCAGCTGAAAGGGGATCTGTATGAACAGAGTGTTATTATTAACATTACAATTCCCTGCATGGAACAGCTCCTCAACTAGTACCACTCAAATCCTCTCTAATTTCTTCAAATTAAACAATCTTGAGGGGTTTTTTTGAGGGGAGACTTTGGGGGAGGGACTACAGCCTCTTGTCACATTCAGTAAATCATATAATCTTCATTACTCCAAATAAGAAAGTTACTGCCTCTTTAGATTAGTAGCAACCCTGTAAATGCATGCATAAAAGTAAAGGAGATAAATGCTGAGCATTTTCCCATTCTATTTAGATTCTTACATTGCACCCATCACCATGGTATCCAAGTGCTGCTCAGAAGAAATTTGTTCTTCCTTCTGGTGCATTGAACTCAGAGTAGCTATTGCATTACCAGTGAAAATGTGTCACTAGTGCTACAGCCCGATCTTCATTTCAGCAGAAGACTGAGAGCCTTGTTCTATTTTCCCATAAAAGTCAGAGTATTTGATTAGAAACTTGGACCAACATCTCTATTTAGTGACTGATCAAAGTTTGGACATATTAGTGAGGTTTTCTTCAGAAGAAACTCCTGGTGGGTGACAATAGGAAAGTAGCTCAGCTAGGGCATATCAAAGCCTCCACAGGGTCAATACATGAATTAATTTCACTGGAAATTCTTTGCTGTCTCCTCTCCAAATCTCCTTCCTTCACCTTCTCCTGCTGGAATTCCTGGTGTGTCTGTAACTGCTCTCTATCTGGCCACTCATGAACTCTTTTGTCGTAGTCAGAGGATACTGACCCTTGCCCTGTGACAGGGATATAATCTTTTGCAGCCCTAACCCTTAACTTGTGACTGGAACCAGGAAATAAGGACCAGTCTCAGACAAGGACTCCTGACATCACACCTTTGTTACATATTGAACAAAACAGGAGAAGGTCTGACCCAATGAAGGGGATATAGATTCAAACGCAGGATGGCTCTTCATAGGTTGGCCCGGGAAAATTCCCTACACTGTGAGAAGGGGTCCTAGGTGGGAGGAAGCCACATGCCTAAATTTCCTTTTTCCATTGTCAGATAAAAGGGCCAGCAGGAAGGAGCAAGTAGCTCACAGGTGAGGACCAAGATCATAGGAACTCGCTAGTTAGCCCCCCATGCTGTGCTCCTCCTGCTGTATTTTGTGTGGGCTCTGCCTCGCTTCTTCCCAGCTCCTTCACCTTTTCAGAGTGGGTTGTTTCATCCCATTGACAATTTCCTAGATTCCTGGGGGGAGGAGTATAGTACAGGGGCTCGTCCCCAGGCCCCTATGGTGTCTGCCTTCTTTGGGGAGGGGATGTTCCTCCCCCAAACTGCCCCAGATTCTTTTCTTGTGTGGGTGTGGATAGAGGCAGGAATGGGGGAAAAAGGGGAATGACACAGGTGCTCCTTTTTCCCATTCTCTAGTCTATTTAGAGCAGTTGCAGCTCTAGTCAGACAGGAGGCCTTGCCCCCTCTGAGTGAGCATATAGGAGAACCTGCCTGTTGGGCTTGGCCAGAAAATAGGAAGAAAAAGGGGAGAGTGAGTTAAGAACCCTAAGTATCAACAAATAACATTATAAGGGTAAGATTGGCCAGTTACTGTACTGATCATTACAGTTGTGAAATGGTCAGGGGGAAAAAATGAGTGTGGACACATTTTGAAGAAAAGCCCTAAACTAAAGGGCAGATTGTGTTGAGCCCTTGCCCAGGCAGGAGAGGGTCTTTTTCACTGTTTGGACAGGAGCCCCCAGAGCCTTCAGTTCCTGTGATCAGGGAGCAAAAGGACCACATGAGCCTAGAACTCATAATGTAATGCCTTTGCTAAGGAGCCACGTGGGGGGAAGCCAAACGAGAAGCAAATGCTGTCCCTTCTTTGAGGGTGACCCAGCAGCAGTACTCACCCCAAGACCCTGGAAGCACTGGGCATGCGTGAGGCATTGTGGGCCTGATTCCTTTCTTTTTGTCATCGATGTCAATCAGTAGTTACTCAACTGGAGACAATGGAATTACACACCATTGTAATACCAATGTAAATGAGTGGAGAATCATGCCTGAAGTCTCTCAGAGCTCCTGTGAGGGCAGGTCACTTCCCGACCACGCCCAACACAGGGCAGTTTACCTTAGTTACAGAAGTTACCCCCTAAGCCTTTGCTTAATAGGGAAAAATGCGCTCTCTGTCCCGGAATATGTATCATCTCACTAAACTTGAACTCCATGTTAAATGCAGCTTGGAATAAAAATAATATATAAACTGGTAATGCAATGATTAGATCAGATGTGACCCAGACTTCATATGTGTCAACAACTAAATGTATCTCACTCTGTTTTTTTAAATTACAGGAGTTATAGTCATAATCTTCACTGGATAAATTGGAAACAAAAATGTTTTACCTTTGTTATTTTAGGGCCATCAGTTAAAACAACCCAAATGCCAAACTTAATACACACACAAGACACCAAAATGTTTTTTCCCCCTATATGGCTTATATTTCAAGGAATACAGTGCATCTCTATCTGCCCTCACTTCTTTCCATGAATTATTATGTACTGCAAGTGACATCTGCTGGAGAAAGCAGAGCTAGATATCTGCTGTACAAGCTCTTTGCTATTAAAACCCTGTGACTACACCTCTAGTAAGTACAGCAGTAATTTAATGGAAAACCTGCTCTCGTGCCCATTGAAATGCAGTTACATAAGGACTTCCTTGGAAGTTAAAGCAGAACTGTAAAACTGTCCTTTTTATATTACAGAAGCTTTCTCTGCTATATAGAGAAGCTTCAGTAATTCCAGAATTATTCTGGATTTACAGCAACAAAGTCTTTTCAAAGGTACTATACATTTGAATAAATAGTGTGTATTCATGCTTGCTCCTGTTCAATTATTAAGGACATATTTTAAAAATATTCCTCACATGAGAATGTGGTCAAAGGTTCAAGAAAGCTACAAAAGTTCAACAGGAATGTATTTGAAAGCCTACCCTAGAACAATACTATTTTCAGGATGCCTTACCTGAGAAAGTCTGACTATAAAAAATGCACTTTAAATACTATTCTGGTTTTAGTGAAGACAGAGAGACAACATTGAGAAATCTAAGTTAAAAATATCTTACTGTCTTAATACAGTTACAATCTGTACTTTTAAAAAATGTGAGAATTTGGTATATAGGACAGTTTTTTTCTTCTAATAAGGTATTACAAAAAGTCACAGGGTTCCAAAAGGGTAGGGCTCAAAGAAGACCCATCCCTATGCTGGGGGTGGTGCAGCTGTACAGTAACCCAGGGGTACAATGTCTCTCAGAATTACTGCAAGCGCTGGTATTGTCCCACACACCTCCCAGAATTCTAACTGGTTTAAAAACAGTTCTGCTACTCCATTTTAAAACAGATGGAAACACTATCTTAGACCGGGCACCAGGCAGCCTGAACTGTTTCACCTGAATCTGTCTTAGGAAAGTCTGTACTATGGCTCCAACCAGTTTTAAAATTGGATTAACTGAATCAGCTTTACCACCAGTTAGAATTTGGGGAAAATGTCCCTAGTGTAGACTAGACCCTAAAGGGTATAGCGTGTGTTCCTCTGTAAGTGTGGGAAAGAGTTTTTAAGACAGCAAAATCAGTTCAGAAAGTAAATCAATAGCCAGCAGACATTTACTGATTTGTTTATCTAATGTTGATATTAATTTAGCTGTAATTTCCTCCATCAAATGCATTTCTCTTTTATTTTGTAAGGAAAATTAAATTTTGATGGTGAGGCTTAAACCAGTGAAGAGGGATATGCTTTAGTGCAGCAATCACAAGAAGATATATTTGTCTGTTTGGAATAAGGGAGGAGGGAGGGAGGATAACAATAACATATTAAATGAGATTAAGTGGATAATCTGTATCTAATGTGTCTAGGCCTGATTGTCCCCTCTAGTCGAACCCCCATGGGAAGGGGCTAAAGGGAGGATATTTCTGACAGGTTTTCCTCACAGAAATGTCTCCTGAATTGTTCCCTCAGGGGGTGAGTTTTACCTCTTTCCCCCATTCTCTCTTTGCAGAAGAGGCTATTGGGGTTACTCTCCAAATCTCACAGATCTTGTGCCCAGAATCATCTGCATGAAGATCTTATGTGTTCATTTTAGCTCTATGTCTCTGGTGTCTCGCTTGCATTCCCTGGCAGCACAGTGCCATTGGAGACCAGTTGCAAGGCTTCCCTAGCCAATGGTTGCTCCAGAGGTCCCCAATTTCTTGAAGAATCAACACAGGGATAGTGGGGGAAAGAAAATATTATCCTTTACCTGTCCTATCTCCTCATCCCATTCACTTACCTACCTTCCCCATTTGGGAATCCGTGCTCTTTCAGAGCACCCTTCATCCAGCCCAAGGGAAGGGGAGATGCTGCCACAGAAGGTGCTGATCTCTTCTTTACCTGCGGGAGGGTTACGGTCCATGTGGGGAGAGTTCTCTCTGCACGTGAGTCTTGGGGGAACAAGGGGGCCTTCAGTTAGCATTCTACGAATTATTTATCCATAACTAGAGACAGCAGCTCCGAAAGTAATTTCTGAAAGCTAAGGACTAATAGCACTAGCTAGAGATAGGTGTAGTGTGACCAGGTAATGTAAAAAACTTCCACACTATGAGCTCAGTCTCACTCTCACTGATCCAGTGGGAGCAGAATCAGACCCCAGGGTTTGGCAAATGCATCAGAGTCTTGATCTGCAGTGTCCTTTCTATTCTTTTTGTTCCCTAAATGGCAGAAATTGCCAATAGAGCTGAATTGTGCCCAACTGTGTGGCAACTTTGTGATATTGACAAATGTCCATCTGAGCACAGGCTGAGTTTTCATTGTGATCTAAGCTCAGTTACCACCATCATCACCATCATCATCTAAATATGCTTAGTTTCAGAGTAGCAGCTGTGTTAGTCTGTATCCGCAAAAAGAACAGGAGTACTTGTGGCACCTTAGAGACTAACCAATTTATTAGAGCATAAGCTTTCGTGGACTACAGCCCACTTCTTCGAATGTATGCATCCGAAGAAGTGGGCTGTAGTCCACGAAAGCTTATGCTCTAATAAATTGGTTAGTCTCTAAGGTGCCACAAGTACTCCTGTTCTTTTTTTAAGTATGCTTAGATACCAAATGTCTTAGAAATATCTCAGATAGCTCTCCTCATAAATTGTTAGAATTTGAAAGGGGGAAGTATGTCAGCTACAATTAATAGTAATAAATAATTAATAATAATTTACCTTTATACTGTATAGGCATGATCCTGCAAGCACTCTAGATGTAGAACACCTACTGAAGTCATTCTATGAATAAAATGAGCATCTTTGAAGAGGACTGTTTCAGCTAACCAGCATAGAGAACACTACACAACAGTAGGGTGAGGGAATATATATGATAAAGATATCAAGAATTTTTCATGAGATTTTAATAATCAATGTTTGCTTCAACAGTTTCACATATTTGTTTCCTTTAATAAAGGCCAAACACAACAATGATATATGTGATAATGTAAATTACCTAGGTGGGGAATTGATTCTGATCTCACTATGTTTTTACACTTTGGTGGAGCTACTCCTGATTTACACTGGTTTAAGGGAAGTCATACTCAGCCTCATGTGTAAATTGGTCAGAAAATAGGTGTAAGTGGCCATAAGAGGTACAGTAGTACTATGTCTGCATGGCATTCAGAGGATGTGAAAAATGACTGTCACCAGCTAAGCATGAGAAGGGAGAGCATATCAACAAAAGAAGCTAACAGTAGGGTATCATATAAAACAAAATGTGTGTGTACAGTGGTCAGGAGAAATAATTCTTGTGGATAGAAGGTAGAATTATGTGTTGTTTCCCCCTCACATGTTTTTTGATAATGGATAGCAAACCAATGTCATCTTTAGGCTCCACATTAAGGTTTACATTTGTAAGGGACTTTATGGCATTTAATTCTATGTGTCCTGGGTTCTGATGTGAGGACCTGGTAGGTTATTTTCTATGGCTTTGCATGAGATGCGTGGGAGCAAGATTACATCTTTCATAAGCTGCCAACATGATTTCATGGAGTCTTGAAAATCCTGTCCCCCAGAGACAGTCCACAATCAAGGTGATGTTCTGTATTGCTGTTTGCTTTGTGATCTTTACATTAGCAGGTATGTGTGAGGATATATGTGTCCATCCATCTGCCTCATGTTTTCACATCCAAGGTGTCTGCTATGCCTCAAATTACTCTACTTGAGGGGTATGATATCTTTTCTCCCTGGCATAGCCTTCATTTCAGCAAATTCTGAGATAGTACAATCTGAGTTGTGATATGGTGGATTAAAAAGATTCCTTTCTGGCCAGATCACAGCCCTTTTGGAGATCTATTGGGGCCAATAATGTGGTATTGAAATTGCAGAAATCCCTTTGTACAGCATGGAAGCATCTTGAGAAGCTACATTTCTACACTGCTACTTAGATAAACCAGCATTTCTGCTGTTTATCTCCAATCCACTTTATAAACATGACAGGAGGATTTTGCCCAAGGATTGTATACTAGTTTCCAGTCTGCTTTAACCTCTAAAGGTGTGGCATTTGGGTTCATTTCAGATAAGCATCCACAAGTTCATCAGCTTAACTTTCTGAACCCCTTGAATCTGCAACACTGGACTGAAAATCCAACGAGAACAGGCTTTCTCATTTGTCATCTGGCATTTCCATTTCTAGTCCCAGCCAGAAATACTGTGAACACAACATTTCTTGTGGTGTTCAGCACTTTTAGAATCTCAGCAGAGATCATACCATCTGGGCAGTGGTGGAAAAGAATTGCTAGCTCAGCCCCAAATGTTTCACAGTCTGCCTCAGTGGCCACACATACATACAGAACAGAAGGGGGAGACAAAATAGGATCCTGTAGGATCAACATGGGAGAGATCCCATTATACTAGTCTCAACATCTTCTTTCAGAGAAACCTACGCCACCTCTGCCACAGCCCACACATTTCAGGATGAATGGTATCACAGGTGCCTGCTAGCTCTCCAGTGAACAGATGACCTTTGAGAATTGCCAAGAGTAGATATACTTTAACATTACAACAATCTCTCATCATAAGAAAGATAAAAACCTATGACAAAAAATGTACAAATAGCATTTCTACATGTCAGTGTTGTTGTGTAAATAACCAAATATAAAAGTTGCACATTCTTTTATGTATATCATTTCTTAGACAGTTTTCAAGAAAAAACACAATAAACATTTCTTTGATATATATGTATCTGACAGACTATGAAATCAATTCTACTCCCCCAATCTTTCCTCTGATATTGCTTATTATGCTATTATTTTATTATTAATAAGACAGAATGAAACTTGTTTACAGCCTCAGACACTGGGCTCCCATACTGTTTGTACTGCTCACAGATTACATCATGGTTTTGTGAAAGCTTGGTACCCACCATCAGAAAGCTCAGAAATTCCAGATGTAATTTAGAAGCAATTAAAATATACATTTAACATATAATTAATAGTGACTTCACTTACGGAATTCTAGAATGAGGAAAATAGAGTCAGTTGAAAGCCAGGATCCTT
Organism: Malaclemys terrapin pileata; assembly: GCF_027887155.1. NCBI lineage: Eukaryota > Metazoa > Chordata > Testudines > Emydidae > Malaclemys > Malaclemys terrapin. The sequence continues at coordinate 98,205,973 of NC_071508.1, read as the reverse complement.
CAATGAGGGCTGTGGTTTTCTATAGGACACCTACCTCATTTGCTGTAGAAGATGGAAGGTGTTTAAAAAAGAAGCAGAAAGTGAAAGGATGCTGTCAGAAACTATGATGGGGATGATCAGGCCTAGTGGTTGAAGCCAGGACAGTCAGAGCTAGTGCTCAGAGCCAGGGGTGAGAGGGTCAGGAGTCCAGAGTCGGCTTGGATCAGGACTAGGAACAGGGCAGGAGCAAGATCAGGGCTAGGAACAAGGCTGGCGCCGGATAAGGCTTGGGGAGTCTGTTGCATTGTCAGGCAGGACAAAGTTCCAAATCCTGGAGTGACACTGAGCTGCTGTTAGTCCTGTGGGGCTTTACTTGCTTTGGGATCACCAGACCCATTCCTGGCTTGCGGATTGGCTCGAGCCCAGCACAGGAGTGACTCATCACCTTACAGGTACAGGTGTACAGTGGCTCTGCCACAGACTTCTGATGTGATGCAAGGCAAGTCACTTCAACCAACATTTATTTGCAGGTGGCCCCTAACTGTGTTTCTCATTTTTTGGGTGCCCAACCTGAGACATTTGGGCCTGATTTTCGGAAGTGCTGAGTGCTCCTGACTGTGGCTGCAGTTGATGGAACTTGTGAATAAGAGGAATGACTGAAGGCTGGGGAGTCAGGGGCTCTTGAGTTCTACATCTGGCTCTGCCACTGATTTACTGTGTAACCTTAGGCATGTCACTCTGCCTTTCTGTTTCAGTTTCCTCCTTTGTAAAATGGGAATAATATTCTCCTATTTTACAGAGGTTTTATGAAGATAATTTCATAGAATATCAGGGTTAGAAGGGACCTCAGGAGGTCATCTAGTTCAACCCCCTGCTCAAAGCAGGACCAATCCCCAGACAGATTTTTACCCCAGTTCCCTAAATGGCCCCCCTCAAGGATTGAACTCACAACCCTGAGTTTAGCAGGCCAATGCTCAAACCACTGAACTATCCCTCCCCCATAAATATTTGTGAGGCACTAAGATATTAAAATGATGTGCACCATAGAAAAGCCCACAAGCTTATGAACGGGTATATACGGTATACTTTTTTTTCACAAAACCCCTATCTCATTCAGTGCATTGGGTGGATGGAGCTCAGTGAATGAAGAAACTGTTCAATATTTCTTTCCATCCTTCTCATTCAATGTGTGGCCCGACGGCTTAATTACCACCATCCAAGCCCTACACTGAACATTGGCTGGGAACGGCGAACTGCGGCCACTGGAAGCTGAGGGGCTCCTTCCTGTGAACGCTCCAGGTAAACAAAATGTCCAGGCCCACTAGAGGTTTACCCTAGCATGCCAGGAGCCAGAGTTTGCCAACCCCTGAAATATAGGGTCGGCTTATGAAAGGGTCATACAGTTTTTGCTATTTTTACCTAACCATCTTGGGGGTGAGCTTATAAACAAACTGGCTAATGAACGAGTATATATGGTATGTTCATGTAATTAAAGACTGTATCATAATGCAAATGCACAAGGGAATCGAGTGAAGGTTGCATGGGCAGCCTTATTTCTGGAATTTCCTAACTCTCAAAGCACTTTCAAGTATTTGACCTTGCAACCTTATGAATTTTTGTTTGTCATTTTTTATTTAAGTCTAGCAAAAACTGGGCAACTATAATGAATCAAAGGGACTTAAACCAGAAATCAAATATGGACACACCTGCAAAAATACTGGCATTTCTATATGCTGCTACATAATAAAGTAGCAAGAGACACTTTTAGGGCCAGATACTCAATTGATGTAAATGGGTGCAACTCCAGTGAAGTCAGAGGAGTTGCACTAATTTTACATCAGTGCTGGACCTGACCAGTACTGGGTGTACAGTGGCGCCAGTAGTGTCATGGAGCCGGGCCCATGCTCAGAAGGGGCCCCAGCCTGCTCCACTTGCATTGCACCCCGAGAACCTGCCAGCCTGCTGGCTCCCCTCCGCCCATCACCGGGCCGGCCGAGGGCTCCGCTCTGCGCCCTGACTCCACCTACCGGCTCCTCTCCATCCCCTGGCCAGACACCAGCGCACCTCTGGCTCCGGGCAATCTCTGCTTCCCACCACCTGTGGGGCCCCACCTGTCTCCCCGGAGCTGAGCTGCCTGGAACTGGTGCAGAAGCCTGGCCAGTCTCAGCCAGTTTTGGGGGGCACAGTGTGGGGGCCTTGGCTGGGCCCCTCCAGGCAAGTGAGTCCTGAGAAAGCCCGGCCAGGGCAGACCCTGACCTGGCTGAATGCACCACTCCCGAAGGGCTGGAGCCATTTCCCACTCCGGGACCAGCCCTGGCTGCGCTGCCGGCTCAGCCCGGCAGACACAGTCACCTCCCAGCAGGGCCGGTGAGTGCAGCTGGGAGGCAGGGCATGGGGGAGTGGGTCTCTGGGAGGGGTCGGGGGGGTGCTGGGCTGTGAGAGGGCAGGGAAGATGTGTGTGTGTTGGGGCACTAGGGAGTGGGTTTTCTCTGTGGGGTGCTGGGCAGTTGTGGTGGGGCTGTAGGCAGGAGGTGCTGGGCAGGGGTGGTGTTGTGCAGGGCGCTGTGCATTTGTGTGGGGTGACGGGGGTGTGTGTGCTGGGCATAGGGAGTCGGGGGGGGTGTTGCAGAGATGCCGACTTTCTGATTTCCCTGGGGGTGCTTGACCCCCCTGCTCTGCCCCAGGCCTTGCCCCCACTCCACCCTTTTCCCCAAGGCCCCGCCCCACCTTTTCCCATCTCCACCCCACCTCCACTCCGCCTCTCCCTGCCCCATTTCACACCATCCCCTGAGCGCCCCCGCCATTTCTCCACCTCTTCCTGCCCTCGCTGCTGAACAGCTGATCAGCAGTGCACTGGAGGTGCTCGGGGCGAGGGGGAGAAGCTGATTGCGGGGCCGCCGGTGGGTGTTCAGCACACACTATTTTTTTTCTGTGGGTGCTCCAGCCCTGGAGTGGCATGGCATGGACCTGCTCCCAATGGCAAGCGTCATGCTGGCAGCACAGGGCCGAGTGGGCCATTGTACATCTGGCAACTGCTGGTTTGTAAATAGTGCCCTGCACTGGGCTGGATGGAGCGGGGCCGCCCTGCCATATCATGCCCCATTGCCCTTGGCTGGCCCCTCGCTCTGGGAACCAACCTCCCCATGCCATGCTCCATTGCCTCCATGGGGGCCCACAAATATGTTTGTCACTGGGCCCACTAAAGGTTAGTCCTGCCCTGGACCTGACCCTTAATCAATTAAAAGGATTTAACATTAGGCCTGTGATTTCTGTCCTAATATCTTGCAGGCAAGGCTTGAAATGAGTGGGGTCAACAACCTGGCTTTTATTGTGGTTGTTGATACTACCATCTTATTCTCCTGCACCTCAATAGTCATTTGGGAAAAAAATGTAAGTGGAACAGGTATAGAGAAAACCCTGAAACCTGCCTGCATATGTAAAGAGCCTGAAACAGTAGCTCTGAGAGGTGTGTACTGAAGTGTTAACTCAGTTATCAATTATGACATTTTCATCAGTGGGATTCTATTTCCCTGCTGACAAAGCATGTAAAAAAGGACAGGAAAGATCCCAGATCCCCACACTCTACTCTCAATAGTGTCTTGTTTTGGTGCCAACGTGAATGGTGTTTGGGAGAGAACCACCACTCCCCACTCCTCCATCTCACCTACGGAACCAAAAGGCTGGAGTAGAGGAGTGAAGCCTGAGGGGAGATATGAGCCCATTGGGGAGGAGTCAGTCTTCCAGAGCCCAGCAGGGCATTCCAGACCACTGAGGAGCATAACAGGCCCAGCAGTGTAGCACATCTGCTCTGAAAGTGGGTTCCTCCCTGCTCTAATATCTATCTGCTGACTGCACTGGTTACACTCAGTTCATGTTTTCAAGCTTTGTTTTGCCACCATGAAGGCTAGAAACAAATTTTTAAAATGAAAGTTTAGGTTCCGATGTCATCACACCAGTCTGGGAGTTGAGGGAGGGGAGCCTGTTGTTTTAGTTCTTAATAAGACCAGTCCCAGGATGACTGAGTGGAAATATGGGAGAGGACACCGCTTCTGTTTGCCCAGTCTGAGCCCTGCCTGCTGGAGTAGCTAGAGGAAAACTTGCTGACAGCAGTGCCATCTTCTTACCATAACTGAAAAAAATATTATAAAAATAATTTGGAATTTAGAGCATCAACACATCCTTGCATTACTCCCAAGCCTGAATCATTGGAAAAGGTTACCTTAGTCAACTAGTAATGCCACCTGCCTGGGAAAAGCACTTCATCTACAATCATCCCTCAAGAGTTTTTAATCTAACTTCCTCTTAAGCACCCGTAGATATGGTGCCTTAACTACCTTCAGGGTAGAGTTTTCGATCATCTCATTGCCCTTATGACTTACATTTTGTTTCTAAAGTCATACCAACATTTTTCTTTTCTCATTTCTAGCCATTGTTCCTTGCTATGCCGTTTTCAACCACTGTTAATAATCTCACCCCTTGTTATACTATTTCCATTCAAATATGTATAGTACATTATCATAGCCTCTTATTCTACTTTTTCTGAAGTTGTGCCTGTTAAGTTCCTTTAGCCTCTCAGAATTTAGGTTATACCTTGTAATAGTTATTTCTGTCAGAGTTTCTTAGATCCTATCTAATACACCTGGGGTAGGAGTCACAAAGGTACTTAGGTGCCTATCTCCCATTGAAATCAATGGGAGCTAGGCACGTAAATATTTTTGTGAATCACACCCTGACTGTGTGTACTTATGTAATAAACAAATACATATTCACATGACAATAAATATTAAAAGGACAGTTATGCAGAACAACTCAAACATTAGCAATATACAAATCATAATTAGATCTTAATTAATCTATCTATATCTATTCCAGAATAGCTATTGCTTCTTATACAGCTGCATGACATTCTAAACTCTTGTTCAATGTTACTCACACTTACTCCAGATGCCTTTTTCACATTACTGCTCTGCATGCAGTGTTCTCCTTTGACTTTATGCCAAATATTATTTTTACCATGTATATTATTTTACATGTATCCACATTGAATCTTATTCATTTCAAAGGTTTCTAGGCTACTCTATTTGCTATTTCCAGCCCTTTCTAGTTTGGTATCATCTCTAAATATACTCAATGTACAATCTCCTTTATCTTCCAGATCAATAGGGTGAGATCATGGCTTTTATGGCCTGTTTTCAAAGATTCTGAGCACCTGAGCTCCCATTGACTTCAATGGGATTTGTGAGTGCAAAAATCAAGCTGGAAGCCACTGTCCCTACTACATTATGTGTGGAATTTCATCACCCCAGTGACAGCTCTCAGATACACTGTGCCTCAGACATGGAGGATTTGCTACAACCATTACCAGGGAGCAGCATTACCTCTCTGTGTTGACAGAGTTATTTTGGCTAGTATAGATGGAAATGAGTCTGTTTCCCTGCTTCCACCTTCTCCCTTCCCATAAGATGCATAGCTCTGCTGTCAGCACTAGAACCCCTTAGTCCTTTTGAACTGGGTGCACAAGGATTGAGGTTTGTGCCTGACCCCAGCTCATAGGCACCAAAGGAGGATTGTGGAGGGAAAGCTCCTTGTGCCCCCCACTCATGTAGGTCTAGTCACTGGATTTTAACTAAGTATTGATCCAAGTACTGACCTGTGTGGCACCCTGCTTGTTATTTCTCCTCAAATTAATGAGGCACAGTACTGTGAAAGATTACTCTGAGTTTAACACCCACAAGAAATAACTCAAGCTTCCCTGTAGGAAGGAGGAAAGTAGGATCACAGTGGATAGGACATTTGTTTAAAGCTATTTTAGACATGGTCATATTGGGTAGAATATTCAACTAAAGCATTATCCCACTACTCTCCTACCTACATTAAAACATTATGCCCTTAACTTCCATGACAAGATGGTGTTCAGAGGCCTCTCATGGGAATCGAAACGGTAATTACCCGTTCATCAGGCTCAAGAGGTATGAGCTCTAGTTTTATATTGAGCTCATTAAAATAGACTTGTAAAATAAATGCAAATATATGAAGAGGTGGGGAGAATCCCTAGGTAGAGAGATTTCATTCAAACAGTGGTCTCTAATTTGGCACAGAGCAACTACTTCCTCCATAAGTGCTATTATAAAAGAAAGCCATTATAAAGTGTTATTCATAATTGTATCTTACCTCTTCATGCAGTAAGAAAATGTACATGGGTTTTTTTGATTCTGGTTGGGAAAGATGGGGAGAAAAAGAGAGGGTATTTTTCCCCACATTTGCTGGGAGTGCTCTAAGCTAAAAGAATTTAGGATATGGAGTTATTAGTATCATATCACCTCTTGAACCTTTGGTTCAGTTTTTGGGACATCCAGTCAGCAAATACCTATCCAATACAAAACTCTAGATCACTGTCATAAACCAGATCCTCTGATCTGCCTGAGTTGTGCAGAACACAAACCTAGAGGAGGATGGCAGCAAAGGTGGCTTTACACCCTACATGCTTACTGGGGTTGACCTGCATTGATGCAGACCTCCTAACCCCACTTTCAGCAGATATAGTGTCCATTTCCCACCGCCTGAGCACTATTATCCTCTACAGTATATTTTCTAGTGTTCTGCTAGACTAGTTTTAAATTTCTCATGGACTGGGGCTGCCTTCCATCTCTTCCCTTTGCAGATTTTAAAACTCTAATAGAGCTTAGTGTTGAGAAGTTAGGACATTATACATGATAATGTTATTTCCCTGAAATATGGGAGCCATTTTAATTTAACAGTTTAATAATATGTTTTCAAAAAAACACCTCAATGCTTGGTCAATTACCTCTACTCTATATAATCCCATAGGAACAAACCTTATTCCCAGTGAAGTCAATGGCAAAATTCCCTTTAATCTCATAGATTCAATGTTTCATAGGTTTTAAGGCTCGAAGAGATGATTATGATAATTTAGTTGACTTCTTGCATAAAATAAGCCAAATTGTCTTACCCAAGAATTTCTGCATCAAAGCCTATTGCTTCGGTTTGAGATAAAACATGTCCTTTAGAAAGGTATCCAGTCTTGATTTAAAGACTGCAAGTGATGGAAAATCCACCATGTCTCTAGTTAAATTGTTCCAAATGGTTAGTTACCGTCATTGTTAAAATTTGTGCCTTATTTGTTGTCTGAGTTTGTCTAGCTTCAGCTTCCAACTATTGGATCTTATTATGCCTCTTTCTTCTGGAATAAAGGGCTGATGAAATTAATCAAAGAAACAGAAGATGGTATTAAGATGAATGGAAAATGGGTTAATAACATTCCCTATGCAGATGACACAGTGCTGCTGGCTGATTTAGAAGAAGGTTTGATGAAGTCAATGGAGATGAATAGGACAAAGAATATGGTCTAGACTGGAATGTGGACAAGCCAAAAATGGTGGTGGTGGTGTGCAGGACCCTGGGGAAAACATGCAAGATTCCAGAGAATGATGCAGCCATCCAGCAAGTGAGAAATTATTGTTACTGAGGAAGCATCATTACAGAAGATGGAAGATAGGACAGTGAAGTCAGCATCAGAATAGCAAGAGCAAGAGACATTATGGAACAATAAACATCTGATGAGAATGGATATATTTCTGAAGACTAAATTTTGACTCTTAGAAACTTACATTTGGTCTGTGTCAAATTATAGATGTGTAATGTGGATATTCAATCAATCAATAATAAAGAAACAACAATCCTTTTAATTATGATTTTATAGAAGAATTCTGAAAATACCATGATAGACCATGTAACCAATGAAAAAGTATTGGAGATTATTGGAACACAGAAAACACTAGTTGGCAGTCTTATGAAAAGAAAGATTCAATTTGCAGGGCACATTTTAAGAGGTTCAGAGGGTGATGCATGTTTATGGGCACCAGAAGGAAAAGCTGATGGCTGAAGAATGCAAGACAGAAAAAGAATTTCTTGGATGGATTCTGTGGCATCCTGGGTGGATCAAAAGGGCTAATCATCCACAAAGAGATTAGCAGAGGATTGTACAGAATGGCTACCATCGTTGCAAACCTCCAGTAATGGAGATGCCACATAAGAAGAGAAGAAAGAGTTGTCTGGTATCAGAAATCTTTTCCTCATGAAGGTACTTGTAGACATGTTGAAGTTTGTCTCTTAACCTTCTCTTTGATAAACTAAATAGATTGTGCATCTTTAGTCTCTCTATAATGCAGATTTTCCAGATTTCTAATAAGTTTTGTAGCTCTTTTTTGAATCCTTCCCATTTTCAACATTCCTTCTGAAGTGTGGATAACAGAACTGGACACAGTATTCCACTAATGGTCTCACTAATGTCATATACAGAAGCAATTCCATCTCCTTACTCCTATGTGATAATCCCCTGCTTGTACATCCAAGGATTGAATTCACCTTCTTAGCTACAGCATTGGGAGCTCATGTTCAGTTGGTAAGCTACATGAGCCCTAAATCCTTTTCTGAGTCTCTGCTTTCCAGGATAAGTACCCCATTTTATAGGTATGATCCAAAATTTTTGTTCCTATGCGTGTTAGTTTGCACTTGGCTGTGTTAAAATATATGTTGTTCAAATGAGTCCACTTTACCAAGTGATCCAGGTCAGACTGTGGAACTAATTTTTTTAATATGCTGTCTGTTTAATATGCTAACTGTCCCCATCTTTATTTACCACTCCACCAACTTCTATCTCATCTGCAAATTTGACCTGAAATTACTTTGTGTTCTTGCTGATCATTCATAAAGACATTGAATAGCACTGGGCTGAGAACCAATCCCTGCAGGACCCCACTAGAAACACTCGCAGTGTACGCCAATTCTCCATTGACAATTACTTTTTGCAATCTATCAGTTAACCCGTTTTTAATTAATTTAATATGTGCTACATAGATTTTGCATAGTGTTATTTTTTTTATCAGAATGGTAAATGGGACTAAATCAAATGCCTTACAGAAATTTAAGTATATTATGTCAACACAGATACCTTTATAAACCAAACTTGTAATCTCATCAAAACGAAATCAAGTTTGTTTGATAAGATTAATGTTCTATATAACTATGCTGTTTATTATGCAGTTATTATGATTCTATCTTTTAATTCTTTACTGATTGCATCCCATATCAGCATTTCCATGATTTTGCCTGGAATCAATGTCCTATAGTTATGCAGGCCATCCTGATTATCCTTTTTAAATATTGGCACAATATTAGCTTTTTTCTGGAACTTCCCAGTATTTCAAGATTTGTTAAAAAGCCAAGGTTAATGATGAAGAGAACTCCTCAGCCAATTCTTTTAATATTTTTGGGTGCAAGTTATTTGGTCCTGCAGATTTAAAAATGTTTACCTCTAATAGTTGCTAATTAACATCTTCCCTACTAGTTACTGATGGAATAGAAAATATTTCATTATTACCATAAGATATGAATACATTATTCTGCTTTCCAAATTCAGAACATAAATATTGAATACTTCTCCCTTTTCTGCATCATGATTGATAATTTTACCATCCTTCTCCAGGATCAGGTCTATATCATTGCTAGGATTTTATTTTTCCTGGTATATTTAAAGAATTCCTTCTTATCGTTCTTAAAAGTGGGCCATAATTTTTTCACTGTTAGCTTTGGCTTCCTAACTGTTGATTTGAACTCATTTCTGTCAGCTTCTCTGTTTATTATATGTTATTTTTTATTAATTCTTTCACCTCCCCTTTCTCTAATTGCATAATTGTGTGTGGGGGTGGGGGAGGAGGTTGGGCATCTAATAGAGTATTTTTTAATAATTCCCAACTATCATTCACATTTTTAGGTTTATATATTTCATCCCACTCAATTTTGCTCACCGTTGTTTTTATCTTTGGGAAACGGGCCTTTTTGAAACATCGAGAGAGGGAGAGAGAGAGAATATACACACTTGTATGCAGTGTAGTTGAAGCTGTGTTGGTCCCAGGATATTAGAGAGACAAGGTGGGTGAGGTTCTCTCTATATTCAGACTTGGTCCTCTCTGTTCTCACTTTCTTTCTCTCTCTATACTTACACTTGGTGTTTCAAAAAGGCCAATTTCACAAAGCTAAAAACAACAGTGAGCAAAATTGAGTGGGATGAAATATACATATAAATGGATGGGACTATATTCAGTCAGCACATAGAAAATGAAATTAGACTGATGATTTGTGCTTAGGCAACCCTTAGCTTTTAGTTCAGTATTCAGTTCATCTTCATCCTTCAGAATGTGGTCTAATATAGAATTATCATGAATTGGTTTAAGTGTTTTTTATATTAGAATGTTATCTTCTATAAGGTTCAGAAGTTTTTACTGATGGTGGCATGAGCCTCTGTGCATATATTCCCAAGACTTAAATTCCCCATGATAATGCAATTTTTCTTTCTACACATTATAGACAGATGTTTAAAGAGCTGCTCATCTTGTCCCTCATCCAGTTTGGTGGTCTACTGCCAACCCCGTACCAGTATCATTTTGTGATTGATCAGTTGGTACATTGATCCATAAGCATTCCAAGTCCTGTCTTTCTAATTTGTCAATAACTCTGAAGCAGGTAATGGTATCTTTAATGTAGCATGCTACCACACCTTCCCTTCTGCTTTCTCTGTCTTTCCTAAATAGAGTGTAAGCAGTGATTTTAACATTTCAGCCATGTGAATCACCCCACCAGGTTTCAGCATTACCAATCATATTGGTTTATGGAAATAAATTTGATATTTCTAATTCTTCTTGTTTTTTACACAGGTTTCTAGCAATGGCATCTAGATAATTGAAGAACTTCTTCTCTTTACATCCCTTGGGACCTTGATTCTTTATATTTATCCTATCTTGAGTATGAGTTATTTGTTTGAGTGTGTGTACTGTATATATACTCTTAGCAATCTCCCCTTAAATGCTGGTTTAAAGCCCTCTGGTTACTCTAGCAAGTCTGCTACCCAGAAGATTGGTTCCCTTCTATTCAGATGGCACCAAGCCATACATTCTCCTTTCCCTATGGAAGATGGCCCAATGTTCCACAAAAACAACAACAACCCTCTACTTTATACCACTCGTCTGCTGTCAATCTTTCTTGCTTGTGGGAAGCAAGGATCTCAGAGATGATCACCTGTAATTTCCTCTCTTACAGTTCCCTGAAACTTTTGATGATCTGTGAAGTGTTTTCTAAGGCAGTGATGTCATTCGTTCCAGTGTATATCATTATCAGTGAAGCCTTGACCATAATTTTCCAAATCCCATCCACTCTTTCAGTGACATTTTTGGCCTTTGTTCCAGGAAGACAGCATACAGTCCTTTTCACTCCACTTCAATAGGATCAGGATTTTATCCTTAATATGCATTTACATAGTGTTCATTTTAACAAGCCAAGTTCAGATGAACACATAGCTCCTTTTAGCTGCCTGGCTGCTAGCAGTCTTAGTAGGTGGCTCCATCTACTTTCCATGTTCATAGATATCTTGGAATCCATTATGTCCTATCAATTTTCTTACAATGTTAGATACCCTTTTTACAGGTCTAAAAATGGGTGTACAATGAATGTACATGACCTATCAGGTAATGAATACTTTTTCTCATATTATAGGCAATTTTTTCTCATAGTGGAAATTTATCCCTTTCTGGGACGTTCAGACCCTAACCCAATCATGTAAACACTTATTTATGTGATCAGTTCCATCAAACTCAATGGGACTACCCACATGTGTAAAGCTACTCACATGAACAAGTGCTTGCAAGACTGATCATAGCTATCGCCTTATTTTTGTTACAATGGCAAAGAGTAGATTTGAAATTGGGTTGGTTTCAGAAATTATGATTGGTTCTGCCTGAAAATTTCTCAGTTAAGTTTGCTGTAATTGGTGAACAGTGTCTTTTTCACAATTGTTTTAGTACTCTTTTCTTCTTTCCACATATAAGGATGGAGGTAAAGAATTTGCTGTACCAATGGCAGTTACATATTCATATTTCTTCCTCTTCCCCAGGAGCCTGGTCTAAGACCCAATGAAGTCAAATGAGAGTCTTCTCTTGACTTCAATGGGCTTTGGATTATGCCACAAGAGAATATCCATCTTATTTTCTGAAAACGTATGATTATTTTAAAAAATAATAATAATTTAAAAATAACCAATTTGGACATTTGTTTTTTATAAAAAAGCTACCAGTATGGGTCTTTATTTGATCTGTAATATTTCAGGTATCTATTAAAATGCAAAATTCAATGCTATCTTTACTTTAAACGTGCAGGTATTAGGGGAGCAATTTATATAATTTTAACATACTGTTTCTCTTTCTTCAGAATATTTTTTTTCAGATTACATATAGATACCTCAAGCTGCAGAAATTAATTCAATAATTTTATTCATTAGTTGTATTTTTATCTGAGCATACACACGTTAATATTGTAATCAGAATTGGTAGCGTCTCTTTAAAAGCCTATGTGTACAGGAAAGGAGTTTCTTTTTTTATTGTCAGGTTGAGTTAATGTTCAACTAGGGATTACTTTGTTTGATGGAGAAGCAAAGAGACTTGGATGTTTAATTCTTCATTAATCTCTTCTTTGCTATAATGAATAAAGGTGTAAATATTAACACCTCTGATTTTCAAACATCAGTTTAAAGTGCCATCTATAAATTCACTTTCATAAAGGCAACATGCTTCAAAAACTGAGCTACCTTGTCCTTAGTGGATAATTTGACTTGGATCCTTGATTTACTCATATTTTGGCTACTAAGCTTTCTGTTTCTGAGATGTTGTTTGTTTTTGAATTGCAGCTTTGGTTGTGTTGCCCTAAGTTTCTTTATTTAGAGCTGAATCTTTAAAATAATTGAAAGTTAAATAGATAGATTAAAATATTATTTTTCATTATTTGTGATTTTCAATACAGTTTGTATTTTGCCTTTATAAATTATTTGTTGTAGCCTTTGTATTGTTTTCCTGCTTGTAATTGACAGCTTTATAATACCTGGGGGGACATTTGAGGTCTCTTTCTCTTTTCAAACACTCTTCTCCTTCCAGAGCAATGGCTGTTTTTCTTTGTTTCTTTGCAGTCTGTGGAATGCAGATCAGAGAGTGTTTCTGAATGTGGTAGAATATTACATTCCATTGCAACTAGCAGTTTACAAAAGCCATGTAACTAAGAGTCCTGTAAAAGCAAAATGAAATTGTTCTGGCAAATCCAATGTTTTCATAAATCATGAGGAAAACTTTTAAGATTGTGAAAATCTGAAATATTTGTATCCACTTTTTAATTGTTGATGTGCCGATGTCAAACCACCATGCAGTGTATTTTTAGTAGATCTCCCCATGACTAGTTATATATGTAGAAATAAGAAATAGGGGGTATCACTTCTGGCAGAACTGGAGTGAATTAGAAATTCTGTTTCCAAGACATTTTAAGATATTCACTTTTTTAACATCCTTTAAATCTACCTCTTGCTATATTTTGCAACTGTAGGGATTTAATGCATGATGCCTACATATGTGTACATAATATTCTCTACCTTTTGTCTTTAATATTCCTTGGTTTTTAATTATTAAAGATAAGTATTTGGATTATAAATATTCTAGTTATACAGGAATAGGCAAAGCAGGCACATACCCTCAGGCTAAATTCTTCCATTATCCATAATCCTTCTGCCTCCTGCCTCCATTTCTGTATCTCCTATCTTTACGTCGTCTCAAAAAACACAGAGGCATTCTTTTAAACTAACCTTCTCCTCCCCACTTAAACCAGAGAAATCCCTTTTCAATATGTATAGGGGCCTTTTCCTTGAAGTGGGATGTCATACTTGTCCTAAATATAATAAAGTGCTATCTTCAAGGCATTTCTGCATCCAAAACACTCCCCAGAAACCTGCCTAGTCCTCCCATCTAACCAGTCTGAATGTCACAAATCATAGCACAGAAGCTGCTTTATAGTGAATCATTAACATTGTCAGGAATGAGTTGGCAAGGAAAAAAAAAGCTTTCCATTACAGAACTGAGGAAGAATATACAAATGACAGCATTGTCATTTCTCTTACATTGTTTTATAAAGCACATAACTGATTAGGAAGAGGTTATTACAGAATATATATACAGTGTATGCATACACGACAATTTTGTTTTCATCCTGTAGTATTTATAAGTGTGTATGGATGTGGTTTAGCTTAACTGTCCTAGTTTGGGTTTTTGAATTAGATGAGTAACAGTCACCAATTATGTGGTGAGATTGTGTAGCATTAGAAAGTATATTTTGAAACAGAGAGGTACCAAATAAGCTAAATATATGTTTAAGGTATTTTTAATCTACATGAAGGTTAATAATGATAGTCCAAAGTCACTGTTACAGTATTGTAAAAAAAAGTCCTTTAGAATAATATTACTGCTGTTACCTGATTATATCTGGAAGGTAGGTAACACCTTAGCAGGATGCTTCCTTGTCAGCTTTGCTGTTTGGCACAGCTTGAATGGGCTAAAATACATTTATAACATGTAACACAATTAGCTCTCTTTTGAGCATCAAATATTATAAAGAAAGTCATTTTGATCAATATAGGTGATGCTCTTTACATAAAAACCTAATATATTTGTGTTGTAAATTAGTGTTGTTTTCCTTTATACCTTAAAAGACAATTGCATGGAATTATACATGGCTTTGTTGTTCATAGAGATAAAAACGTGTCAAGCCATCAGTGGTAAAAAATGTGTGAGGATGTACAGTATGCACCTAAGAAAAAGAAGATGGATTTTCAAAGAACAAGTTAATTTGCTGTGACAACACTAGTAGCTATCTTTCAATAGTTGTAAATACTAATGAAAAAGTATGCAAAGTAGACTGTGCTTGTCAATATTTCACTTATACTTGCATAAATCATTTTTGCATTTTTTCCTACTTGGCCATATGGACATATAGGGGTAGATTCTGATTGTACATGTATTGGTGTAATCCTGAAATATTTCTATCACTTCAGTGGAGTTATTCTCGATTTACACCAGTGGCACTGAGGTTAGAATCTGGCCCTTAGTTTGCACAATATACAACAGCCAAAAATAAAAAAAACATACCAACCTTTCAGTCACCTCCTGGTATTTAGGTGTGGTTTGACTGACTGCACTACTGAGCTTGGATTCACACAGAGACAGCCTACCCTCCCTCCTCCTCCTTCTCCTCCATCCCCCTCCCCTCCCCAGCTGATTGTAAGAGCTTCTCCAGACAGAACAATTTACATGGTACTTCCCTCAGAGTGAAAGAGCCAGGAATATGTTGGATACAGAGTACTGAGAAGAGTGTGATAACTGCAACACTGAAGTCTAATCATGCTCATATTCACAAAGCTGTTGCTTCTATATCCTATGCAGTTTGTCCCAAAACACACTTCAGATGAAAAGGTAGCATCCTTTCTAAGACTATGTCTACACTAGCACAGCTGTACTGGCACAGCTGTACTGATGCAGGTGCGCCGCTGTAAGATCTCTTGTGTAGCTGCTCTATGCTGATGGGAGAAAGCTCTCCCATTGACATAATTAAACCACCCCACAACGAGCGGTGGTTTCTATGTTGGCGCTCTATGTTGCCAACATAGCGCTGTGCACACTGCCATTTATGACAGGTTTCAGAGTAACAGCCGTGTTAGTCTGTATCCGCAAAAAGAAGAACAGGAGTACTTGTGGCACCTTAGAGACTAACAAATTTATTAGAGCATAAGCTTTCGTGGACTACAGCCCACTTCTTCGGATGCATTTATGAGGGCAAACCTTATGTCGCTCAGGGCTGTGTTTTTTTCACACTCCTGAGCGACATCAGTTTTGCCGACATAAGTCGTAGTGTAGACATGGCCCAAGTCTTTACTTATATGAATGATGAGAAGATAGTTCCATTTTAAAAAGATAATTAAAATAATAATAATAACAAAAATAATAATAATTAGTAAAATTTGTACAATTTGTACAATTATATCAAACTATCTATCTGGAAATCTTGAAAATCTTTGCATACCATAAGGGCCTGATTCAATGGTCTTTGAAGTCAAAGGGAGTTTTTCCATTGACTTCAATGAGCACCATAGCAGGGCTTCTAGAATTAAGCCTTACAACACCTTTGTGAAGTAGCTATTCATCCATCTTTCCTAGATGAAGCTTCTGTCCTTCATACAGGAGATGAACTACTAGTACAATATATATATATTTTTATCAAGCAGTGAGATATTAAATAGAAATACAACAGAAAAGGAATGGAGACAGAACAAGATCCTGAACTCCTTCAGTTCTCTGAGACAGTGCTAGAGGCACATGGAAGAACACAAATGTAAATAGACAGTGGTAGTTTCCTTGCACTGACATACCATATATTTGATCAAGAAAGAGAGAGAAAAAAGAGAAAGAAGGCTGTTTACTTGAAAAGGGAACCTTGTTGGATATAGAAGAAAAAATATAGATATTTCTGATAATATTTTTACACAGAAATCAACACTGCTAAAATATAACTTTTTCACTTTTTTGTGTGTGCACCCAGACAAAAGTGTAAAATCATTTTTCACATGGAAAAGTTTTTTGAATTTGGCCACGGGTGAAAAGTAAATTTGATTAGAAAGATCCTTAGTTTATTGTCACATTACAATAACGATAGGGAAGCTGAATATTAAAGTCTGACCTGAGAAAAGGCCAAACACCCTTAGCTCATATTTGAAGACAATGAGAGTTGAAGATGCTCCACATTTCACAGGCCTGGGCCTTTCACCTGAATCGTACTTTATTTTGCTCATTACCACACATGTAATTGATAGTTAAGCAAGCAACCAGAGTATCAAAAATGAAATCTAAAGTAAACAATAATAGATGCACAAATTGACAAAGGGTCTTTTATTATTTTTCTACTTCTATCATTGAAGTCATCATTGGCAATAGTTGCATGAGTTAGGAGTACAGGATTGGGCCCTGGGATTTGGTTAACAAAAATGAAACATTTCACAAGCATCACACAGGAAATAGAAAGAAAAAGCTTTCATGCCAACATTTTTAAGCTTCTAGTTTTTCCTCCTTTTCTGAGTATAGTAATATTGGCTAAGAGGTGGGAGATGATAAAAATGAGTAAAGTAGAGGAAAGGAAAATACTGCAAACACATGGAAACATATGGCCCAAGAACCCACTGGGAAAATACATGCATTAACTAACATTGGACAAATCTTTGAATAGCATGTAAGAGCCACTAGCAGTGTAATGGAAGAATGAGGGGAGGAGAAAAGTGAAAAGAGCATAGTGTTGAATGGCATGACTCCTCTCTGTATAATACTTTTAATCAACTGGAATATTAAAGCACATACACTTATAATAGCCTCTATTTTGAAACATTTAAGTGAGATGGAAGTGCTTGTTTTTGTGTACATAGATTATCCAGCTGTGGAAAGACTGGTAAAAATGCAAACTGGAGAGTGGCTTGCGAGTTTCTGGAGGGGAACCAGCACTCAAGAGAGGAAATGCTGGACGAAACCTACTTCCCAAGCCCTCCAATAAACAATGTCCTAAGAATATGTTACTTATGATTGGAGCTAGTTGACGTTTCTCAAGCGAAATGTTTTCCTAACAAAATTTGGGAGTTTGTTGAAACAGATTTTTTTTTGCATGAAAATGCTGCTTTTGAATAAATATTCTGGGTTTTTTTTGGTCAGGAAACTTCTAAATGAAACATTTTATTTTGAACTGACATTTTAACAGTTTGTTTGCCATGTTGTTATAGCTATGTTGGTCCCAGGATATAAGGTAGGTGAGGTCTTTCATTGGACCAACTTCTGTTGTAGAAGGTACAAGATTTTGAACTTACACAGAGCTCTTTAGGTCTGGGGAAGGAAATCAAAGTGTTAGAGATAAATACAAGTTGGGATAGATTGTTAGACATAAGGAGTAATGCCTGTTGTAGGAGGCCACTTGAAATGAAGTGGGTAATAAGGATTAGAAACTTTGACATTTTGAAAATGTTGAGAAAGTTGACATTTAGAAGAAAAACATTTTGGTTTGACCAAAAATGTCAAAAATTTTCATTTAGACATTTCAGAATAATTTTTTTTCAAATTGAACTTTTTATTCCATTAAAATTTTCAATATTTTGACTTTTAATCCTATGTTGAAATTTGAAATTTTGAAATTTCCCACAAGACAGAAATTCCATTTTCTGAACTTTATTTATGATATACTGAGCTATGAACAGATGACTAGCTACTTATGTATAACTGCTCACTGTGGGTGAAATCCACCTCTCCTGCAGGGAAGCCAAGCCAGGTCAAAGTTTTGCTGTAAATGCCTGAATGATACTTTGAGCAATGCAAACATGTTAATGACTTTGTGATGCTGTTGAAGGGTGATAGGAATACACTTTATTCAGTACTGATGTAATGGGACTGTATGGGAAACCAATAACCAATTCTGAGATCTTCTTAGGCGATAATAAAAGTGATGCTATTCAAAGCTATATCATATCTCTCATTTACCTGGTAAAGAAAATTATTTAATGCATGGAAAAGTAATCTGCATGAATATTAGAATGTTGCTGAAATGCATTTCATGTTTAGCAATAAATGGAAGCTTTTGCTTATGGCATCAAAATAGTACTGTCTCACTATATTTTTCATGGCACAAGAAACAAAGACCTCTTGCTACTTTTTCTCCCTAAGGGTGAGGCCGACATAAAACACTAAAACAGATTTTCATGAGTAAGGTTGCCAACTTCTTGTCAGAGAGAATTAGTAAGAAAGGAATGTAAACATTTGTCACCAATATTAGGGGCCCAGTAGAAGAGATTGTAAAAGAAGATCTATGAAAAACAGGATTGCTAAGTTTAGAGACGCTCATGGTCACTTTTACCAAATGTACATTTCTTTTCTTTGTTTCAGAGGACTGGTTCGTCTTTAATTAGCTTTGTGAAATATGGTAGTTCCTGCTTTCAAGGATTTTGTGGACCTTTTATGCTGGCTTCACTTCGGCTTCTCTTTCACCACTTGAGTTTATTTGAGTTTTAGATCTGAATGAACTACAAAGGCCACAGTTTTCAAAAACGAGTGCCTAATGTTAGGCCCAGGGTCCATATTTAGACATATAAATAAGTAGCCTGATTTTCAAAAATGCTGAGTGCTTAATGTAGGGTGACCAGACAGCAAGTGTGAAAAATTCGGACAGGAGGTTGGGGGTAACAGAAGCCTATATAAGAAAAAGACCCAAAAATCAGGACTGAAAACCCGGTTGAAAACCACTGTTGTATGGTAACGACAACCTTTCACGGACCAAAGTCCATACACCGCTAGGGGTCCACAGTCCACAGGTTGAAAACCACTGATCTAGTCCATGGTATATATAGTTGGCTCAGTCGTAAGTGGTGTCCATGTCAACCCCTTTGTTTACCCTTTTTAATTTTATTCCTCCTTTACCAAGCATGATGCAATAGTAAATCACCCAATAGAGAAAGTTATGTGGTCTTTTAAATAAGTTAAACCATAATCCTCACATAAAAGCTGCATCAGCCATTCATCCTACAATATAAATTCTTTTGTCAAACAATGAACTTTGCTGAATCTTTCTACTGAAAATGTAAACAGCACCAAAAATGAGAACGGTACATAAAGGAGCTCTGTCCAAGTGTCCCTTTTTCTGTCCCTGTCAATTTTCTTTATTATTTCTCAAGGAAATCTCATCTCAGATGTAGCATCTGGTCCTGCTTTTTACCCAATTTTCCAGCTGGTTTGACTGAGGCAAAAGGGGGTCAAGTGACTTGCCAAGGTCAGACAGCAAGCCAGTACTTTACCAAGGATTAGAATTCAGGAACCTCCCGATTAACAGAACAAATAGCTTCCATGCACCGAATTCCCAAGAGATAGGCAAGTCACAGAAATGGGTAGGATTAACCATAAAGGGCTTGTCTGCTTGGATAAACAAAATATGCTTAATACAGAAGAAATACAAACATTTTCAAGTTGCTAAGGCATAATCCAAGAAACCATTTACATGTGTGCTCTGCAATTCATGGAAGATTTTAAATGACTGGTAAGTACGTAGTTGATATTTGAAGCCATGTATCAAATGGCACACACATCTATATTTAAAAAAGAATAAAATAGCAAAATCCATAATTATTATACATGATTTAAAGAAACTCATCCGACCGCATGGGAGATTTGCTACACAGAAAACCCTCCTATTTTAACAAAAGGGCACCACGCTAAGTACGAAAAGTAAACACTCATTCCAAACATGCCTTACGTTCCAGCAACAGCACATTTTTAAACAAATCTTACCATTTTAGTTACAGAGCAAAAATGGAAACTGTCTGTTTCGATTTAAATCTGTCCCTGAGCAATTTCCATGAGTTAACACAGCAGAACTACAAGGAACAAAACAAACAAACAAACAAAGAAACCCAAGCTGCTTCGAACAACTGAACCACCACATGGTTTCAAGTGTGTAATCATAGAACCCTCCATGTTTGCACCACAATTAAGAATTCACAATGGGAGCAAACCACTCCTCATTAACAGAGGGGGAGTGGGGTAGTGAAATGCTAATTGCACGCAAAACGTCAAAACTGCCTGTGATTAATATATGTATTGTTATTGTTGAAATTGGAATGACAAAATATAATATGGCAGTGCCCTACTGTCCTCTGGCTGTTCAGGAGTGCCTCCTTGCACTTTCTAAAGGTGCCAAACCCACTCAACTTCATTTTATGGTTTTCACTTGCATCAAATAGACAGAAGACATGGAAAACCAGCCAGTGGGGTATTTTAAATAAGGCAAAATAGGTAAATCCATTTTTTTGTTTAAGAAACATGTACTGAGGGAAAACAGCGGGAACTATTAGTATTTGTTCTCTTAGAAGGAAGAAAGAGGGAGGAGATAGACTGGGAGTTATCCTAATTTATCAGGATTCTGTTGTTTTGATTACCTCTTTGGCCTTAGTCAAGTCACCATCAAGGACTCATTCCTATACATTTCTGAGTACTGTAGCCTGATCCAGGAAAACACTTATGTATGTGCTTAACTTTATGCATCTGAATAGTCCCAATGTCTATTATTGGCACTACTTTTTTGCTTAATTTTAAGCATGTGTTTAAATGTTTTGCTGAATTGAACTAGTATACTTAGCATTAATGCTGGTCAGGAATTTTTTGATGAACCATTTTTTTTTTTTTGCTAAAAATGCTGATTAATTAAAAAACTGCTCATGAAACAGGGTTATTTCTGACAAATCTTCTAACTCAAAACAGTTTTGGAAAAAAAGTTTTGAAATAAATGAAACATCCTGTTTCAATGTGAAAAGTATTTTTTTTTGTATTTTTGCTTTTTGAGTCTAAATGACTTTTTGTTTTGAATTCTTAATAAATTTAGACAAAAAAAAGTTTAGAAAAAGAAGGGGAAAAAAGGTTAAAATTGAAACATTTTGATTGACCTGCACTGAAAAATATTTTGGATTTTCAGTTTGTGAATATTTTTGAGATTTTGACTCTTTGTCTTGATTTGGAATGGGATACTTTTTCAATATCAAATTGTTTTGCAGGACAGAAAAGCCTTTTCCCATCCAGCCCTACTGCCTACCCTTACTTGCAGGACCAAGCTCATAAGGCCTGATTTTCACAGGTGCTGACCACAACTCCCATTGAAGTCAAGGGAGACTTCAACACCTCTGAAAATCATGCCCTTAACTTCTTTCTGCCTCAGTTTTCAGATCTGTAAAGTAACCACTGGAGTCAGTGCATACTGACTTCTGCTATATGGCAAGAATATAATCTTTGATAACCCTAACCCATGTTAGGTGACTGGAGCTTGGAAATAAAGACCAGTCTCTAACCAGCACTCCTGTGTGTCATGTCTCTATGGTAAGACAAATAATATATAATAATAACAATAACAACATCAATCTGGTGCCAGAGGCAAAGGTGTCAGCTGGAAGATGCACCACAGCAGCTGAACAGGCCACTCTAGAAGGAACCGTTTTGATAATCAGATGGGTCCATGTGATCAGAAAACCACTGAGGTTCAGAGAGAGTAGTTATGGACAGATGTCCAATTAGAGGTAGAATAATTCTCTCATCTGATTGTCTGCCTTGACTTCCATCCCAATTGCCTCTATTTGTTTTTCTTCATTGGCTCTACTAGCTTGCAGTTGCCATTTAGGGCTGGTATTATAGTTTATTGGCTTTATGACCTTTTCGAACCCTGGCTCAATTCCCATGACTCCAGAAGGCCATTGTTACCTTTACTTCCTCAGAAGATGTTGGGAGTATTAGTTCATGTTTTTACAGCTAAATTATTATTAATTATTTAGAAAAGCAAAGTAGGTGAGGTAATATCTTTTATTGGACCAACATCTATAAAAATATTACCTCGCCCATCTAGTCTCTCTCATATCCTGAGACCAACACAGCTACAACAACACTGCAAAAAAAGTATTTATTTACTAATTCATATTGATGAATGAAAATGATGCTAGGAACACAAAGCAATGTCAGGATGTCAACTCCATTTGGTGACAACTTGGCTCTCCAGCTCTTTTGGGGATGCAGTTTACTGATTTAAAGACTTTGGTAGGGCTACGACATAGCTGATGAGCTTTTTCTCCTAAGATATTGTCTCCTCAATGATCCACAGAAACATGACCTATTCAAGGGAGGACTGGAGCAAATATTCCATTACAAGACAGCAAATGACCTTCACTAACTGCTGTCCTTAATGCATAGGTACTATGACAAGTGTAGGCACATGAGAAATGCCTAAATAGGTGACCGACAGACAGACTGACTTCAAAGGAAGTTCGGGATGCCCAGCATCTCTTAGGAGACACAACTAGCAGGATCAGGCCTTCAGTGATACAGGATTCAGAAGAATATGTCATTTTTTTTTATGTTTTATGTTTTAGCTCTAAATAATAATATTTTCAAGGGTGCTTACTTGACTTACTTCCTTGATTTTTGGGGTGCTACTGCTAAAGCTCTGGTTAATCTTTTATTTTATTAAGGGAAATTTCTGATGGTTCCATCTTCCCTTTTTTTTCCTCTGCCATTTCACTTCTTCAGTAGATCTGCCACTATTATTTACCTCCTTCATGTGTCAGAAGCCATAAAACTGTGGCCTTAAGTGACGTGAAATAAAGTTCTACACATACGTTTCTGGAAAACTATCAAATAAAAAGAAATTATGTAATGAATATTTGATGTTCAACGTATGCATTGAATCAGGTCTCAACTGAAGATTTTTGGCACAAACCCAGACACAATGTACAAAAGCAGGTGCTGTTTACCCTTGCAAAAAAGTACATGTGCATTTATTGCACCTGAAAGACACCTGCATTTGTGTGTCATTCGCACAAACTGTGTGGCTGTGCTCACAAACAGGCATATAGACACATAGTTATGCAATTTGTGACATGTTTTTGTGGGGGTGCACATTTTGTGTTTGTGACTGGAAATGGGTCCTTAATTCACTGAGGGTCTGACTTTCAGCATCAGAAACATGCTTTCATACTCTGGGCCAGATTCAGCCTAGCCCTATTCTGATGCACAGGTAGGCCAAACAAGAACCAGGCACACCTGCAGTGCTCTCTCCAATAACAGTTGGTGGACAGGTTAAGGGAGGGAAGGAAAAGCAAGGCCATGAGTCAGCCTCCCCACTCAGCCCCACCCCCCCCTTATGCTTTCAGTATGGGAAGTAAATTGCACCTTACAAAGGGATGTAGCAACAGGGGGCCTAGGAAGTATACTGCCCCTGCTGTTCCTGAACAGGCAGTGTGGCTCCGCATCACACAGTGAGGGACTATGTCTACAAGGCATAATCAAGCTACAAACCTGCATAGAAGATCAAGTATTTGCACACTGAAATGACCACCTATGTCCACAAAATATCTGCTGCACATGCAAATTATGCATGCACAACCCTATATATCAAAAATGAGGTCCAAAATATCAAAGATTTAGTTCCTGTATAGCTAACTCCCTGATACCCCTTTGAAAACAAGTCCTTTAATGACAAGATTGATGATTTTTACCATTTTAAGTCAACAGGGATTCAATTAAATGGGGAAAGGAGTAAAGAGGAAAGAGAAAGATTTGTCCCACAATATGTTCTACACAAAGTCACAAGCAGTTCTGAGCCCCCTGAATACCATAACACCACAATGTGAATTGAGGACAGAGTAGCAGCTTTAACTCTGACTTTCTTGGCATTTATAGGTTTAAGTTGGACCCTGGCTGTAATTTTAATTATATATTTAGGATTAATCAGTGAGTGGCATTGAAATAAATAGCTGATAGAAAAAGGACTTTGAAAAACATGACTAATGAAATACCCTGTGTGGACATAAAACCATGATGAAGTACAAAGGCTTAATAAAAATATTGTTTTCTATATGGCAATGCTATTAAGAAAAATGAAAAAAAGCAATTGTTCACCACCCGGAGAGTGCAAATTAATTATTAATTATTATTATTGTGAGATCAAGTCAAACAGCACATCTTTTTCCATGCCTGTTTGGTCAACGGCTGGGGCTACAACTTCGTCATCAGGGTATAAATACACTGGTCTACAATTTTTGAGAAGTCATCTGCGTCAGAGATAAAATGGGCTATTTATTATGTATTTTGATGTGCTGAATTCAAATATGACAATTAAAACAACTGATTGGCTACTGTTTCTAAGATATTTAAGTTTTTACATTTTATGTCTATGTATATTGTGTAGATAGTAGAGTTTTAATCATAAATTGTAAACCTAGGTCTTTTCATGTGTTTATGGTTGCTTTATATGATAATATTTCATCTGTCCTGTTTATGTAACACTTAAAAAATCAGCAAAAGGGTTATATAAATAAAATTTATTATGAAACAAAAGGCAAAAAACTATTATGTACATAGTTTAGTCCTATTCAGTGTCTACTCGGCGCTTCTTGGCTTGTCTCTTGTATTCATTAAATGGAGCATCTCTTGTCACTGTCCAGCAACAGTCTGCAAGCATTGATGGGCTCCATTTGCCTTGATAGCGTTTCTCCATTGTTGCAATGTCCTGGTGAAATCGCTCACCATGCTCGTCGCTCACTGTTCTGCGGTTCGGTGGAAAAAAAGCTAGATGAGAGTGCAAAAAATGTATCTCTAGTGACATGTTGCAACCAAGGCTTTTGTATGCCTTGAGGAGATTTTCCACCAACAACCTGTAATTGTCTGCCTTGTTGTTTCCGAGAAAATTTATTGCCACTAACTGGAAGGTTTTCCATGCCATCTTTTCCTTGCCACGCAGTGCATGGTCAAATGCATCATCTCAAAGAAGTTCACGAATCTGAGGCCCAACAAAGACACCTTCCTTTATCTTAGCTTCACTGAACCTTGGAAATTTTCCACAGAGGTACTTGAAAGCTGCTTGTGTTTTGTCAATGGCCTTGACAAAGTTCTTCATTAGACCCAGCTTGATGTGTAAGGGTGGTAACAAAATCTTCCTTGATTCAACAAGTAGTGGATGCTGAATACTTTTCCTCCCAGGCTCCAGTGACTGTCGGAGAGGCCAGTCTTTCTTGATGTAGTGGGAATCTCTTGCACGACTATCCCATTCGCAGAGAAAACAGCAGTACTTCGTATATCCAGTCTGCAGACCAAGCAAGAGAGCAACAACCTTCAAATCCCCACAAAGCTGCCACTGATGTTGGTCATAGTTTATGCACCTCAAAAGTTGTTTCATGTTGTCATAGGTTTCCTTCATATGGACTGCATGACCAACTGGAATTGATGGCAAAACATTGCCATTATGCAGTAAAACAGCTTTAAGACTCGTCTTCGATGAATCAATGAACAGTCTCCACTCATCGTGAAACATGTTGAGGGCTGCCATCACATCATGGATGTTGTTGCAAGCTACAAGATCACCTTCCATGAAGAAGAATGGGACAAGATCCTTTTGACGGTCACGGAACATGGAAACCCTAACATCACCTGTCAGGAGATTCCACTGCTGTAGTCTGGAGCCCAACAGCTCTGTCTTACTCTTGGGTAGTTCCAAATCCCTGACAAGGTCATTCAGTTCACCTTGTGTTATGAGGTGTGATTCAGAGGAAGAGGATGGGAGAAAATGTGAGTCCTGTAACATTGATGGTTCAGGACCAGAAGTTTCATCCTCGTCCTCTTCCTTGTCTGACTCAAGTGAGAATGATTCTGGTGCATCAGGAACAGGCAGTCCTTCTCCGTGGGGTACTGGGCGTATAGCTGATGGAATGTTTGGATAATGCACAGTCCACTTTTTCTTCTTTGACACACCTTTCCCAACTGGAGGCACCATGCAGAAGTAACAATTGCTGGTATGATCTGTTGGCTCTCTCCAAATCATTGGCACTGCAAAAGGCATAGATTTCCTTTTTCTGTTGAACCACTGGCGAAGATTTGTTGCACAAGTGTTGCAGCATATGTGTGGGGCCCACCTTTTGTCCTGATCTCCAATTTTGCAGCCAAAATAAAGGTGATAGGCTTTCTTAACCATAGTGGTTATACTGTGCTTTTGTGATGCAAAAGTCACTGCACCACAAACATAGTAGAAGTTATCTGCACTGTTCATACAGGTACGAGGCATCTCTTCTCACTTTGGCTAAACAGAAATGTGTCCCTGTGCAAAATCAAACACTGACAAATAAGAGAGCACGGCACTGTATGATTTCTAGAGCTGATATAGGGCAATTTGTTCAGCAGGGTGATGTAAGCTTCGTTATGATTGCATCATCCATGACTTCTAGGAATAACATGATGCAATTCATATCATGGATGACGCAATACAGCTTCAGATTGCATCATTCATTGTTTTGCCTAAAAAGCAAGTACTGTCCAAACCCAGTCATAGATTTATTCATAGATCCAGTGAAAGATGTATTTTTGTCATTTCTGGTTTAAATTGAGATACCTTCCCTTTATAACTCACTTATCCTCTGCCATTCCCAAGTCAAGGGTCGTATATACTGACCCAATAGCATATCTTGAAAACTAGAGCCAATCAACAATTTTAAGTATCATTTTCATTCTCAGTGACCCAGAATTAGTAAAGTTTGACTACATTTATTTCAGAAGCATTTTGGCTGTAGAGCAGTGATATTAGTCTGACAATTTGGGAGCTGCTCCTGCTAAGACTTTTAGGGTATGCCTACACTGCAATATAAGTCCAGGGTTAGTAGAACTTGAGGTAGCAGGTCCTGGGTTTGAAAACCTAGGGCTTGAGTGTCTGCACTCATTTGTAACGCCAGGTTAGGAATTGTTAAGCCCTAAGTCCCAACCTCCATCTTCAGTGTCTACACTGCATTATGTGGGCCTGAGTCCAACCACCCATATTCTAGACTTTCTAGTGCTCTTCCAAAATGTGGCTGCTCTAGCCCTTAGTTTGTGATGCAGTGTGGGAAAACTGGATTGTCCACCAAACTTGCCTGTTCCAAGGACAAAGAAAATCAATCTGTGGGATACTTTTGGTAGACTCCTAGAGCTCAAGTCCAGAGGGACTGTGTCTACACTGCAAATCAATATGGCTTGTAACTTGGGTCTCAGCTTGACCAAGGCTTGGACCCGTCACCCCTGTGGGGTCCTGGGACCCTGTGTCTGAGCAGTGGGTTAGAATGATTGTATGTAGATGGATGGAGGGTTAGGCTTGAGCCTGAGTTTACACTGCAGTGTAAGCCCAGAGTTTGAGCATTACCCTTAAATGGTAGATTTCAGTTGTTGTAAATCCCATTTCCTCTGACATTGCTGTGATTCCTACTGGCATGTGTACATGCTGTATTGCTATGCTAAGCAATATATATCCTATATTCTGCGATTTGCATTTCTCATTTCACAGTGCTACACTGCTTCAACATTTGCTTAAAAATACAGTAAAAGTGTTTGCTATACTTTAGATGTCACTGTGGTTTAAGGATTATGACAGGACAAATCAAATACGTAAAGAGGTCAGTGGTTGGAATTAGCTCTTAGTCTGTTTTAGGAGAGGGGGTCAAAGTCTTAGCATTACTATCATGACAACCACACTGCTGATATCGATGATATAGTTCAAAACTTTAGTGCATTTTCTTTATGCAAACTGTATCCCAAAATGCCTTCCAGAGCTACATAATACTATTATGGAGGTGAACAATAGCAGAAGGAGAGGGAGATTAAGATAGTCTTTGAGCTGAGATTTGAAATGAGATGAAGAGTGCTAAGGCAAACATGTATAGCAAGGGCATTCCACAGGGTAAGCGCTGCAGAGGAGGGACATAGAACAGGGCAGAAGGAGCAGGGAGAGGATTATGATATGACCATGCTGATGAGGTAAGATAAAAAAAAAATCCTTTCAGGGTTTTATAAACCAGGAGCCTGGTGTACTTTCTACAAGCGGAAGCCAAGCTTCATGCAGCCTCCAGTGAAATCAAGTGTACCTTTATTAGGGGCACAGCAGCACTCATCATCTGCAACCCCTGTTCTACCTGAGCCAAAGCAAATGGGCACTCTGTCTGATGAATAACACCAATCCAGCTCCTGAATTCCTTTGTGGAGTCTCTGCCAGACCATAAAGCTTCCCTCCTGCAGCAGAGGGCTGTTGCCTGCCTTCCCCCACAATGGATTCCACTTGGTTGCTGTTGCTCCTGTAGATGCAAATGGCACAGCAGATGCCTATAGGATCAATCAAGCTTATTTGAATCAGGTTCTGGAGCAACGGGGGGAACTAGTGAGGTTGTTTGAGAAAGGAGGTGGATGTGATTGTGCTTCTTTTTACATGTGAACATAAAGGCAGCAGCATATTGCACCTGGTGGTGTCTAGAGAGAAGAAGCTTTGTAGTATAGGATGTGTATCAATGAAAAATCTCTGACAAAAAAGTAGTTGAGGTGTATGCCTACTGTGTTAGACACATTCCTCCCAGGTTATCCCTTCGTTATCCACAAGGTGTTGAACTAAATGGGTCTTTCATGGTTTATGAATAAGAACACACATTTCTTTATTATAACCTGCACATACAATTCGCATGAACTAATTTGAGATGATTTCCTAATGCCAATATGTAACTATTTTTTACACATGTCCAAAACATCGCAACGACATGGTGGGGCAGAAATGGAAAAGACAGAGATTCTGTTTTCAGTTGCTCAATGGGAAAAAAATCGCTCCCCACTTCAATTCTTTCAACTGAAATAAAGCAAACAAAAATGTGGAATGAGGTTTTTATATACGGTATATATTACTAACACATTATTATTAATATATTTATGTTCTTCATATATTAACAATCTATTAAAGACTGAGGCTCTGTCTCAATATAAGTTATGCAGATAAGACAGCACATCCCAGATTGATTCTATGAAAAATGATCAATATTTTTTATAGAAAAAGATTTTATACTATTGTACAACATGGTGCATTTTTTGACTGCTGGATAATCTTGTACAGGTTTCATTTAAGGCAAAGCTGTAAAAGTTTAAATGTCTGGAAAGAATTTTCACAGTGAAGAGGCTGGCTGTTTTAATTCTGATTAATAATCTGAATGTGCAAGCAGAACCTTCACAAGTTCACTGCTAAGTATCTGGTCATTCAGCACTAAATACCTGTAAATTCTAAACATTGCAAGAGCAACGTTACAACCTTTCTTAGAACATGCGTGGTGACCCAAAGTGTTAAGTTCATTGGTTTTATTTGAAACATAGAACACTGAGGCTACAATCTTCTGGTCCAACAGAGCAACGTTGTACCATTCCATCAGTGCAAACAGCATTAAAGCCACTTAGCTGGCCACTGAAAGATTCCCCTTGTGTGGTGGAATTCTTGGGTGGTGTTTAGCCACATTATTGACTTCTTTTCCATCCCACACCTGGTAACAAGCACCAGGGACATGGCAAGAAAAAGAGGGCAAGGTTTGCTTTCCTTGTGATCTCTGGCTAGTGATCCCCAGCTACTGGAGCATGCTCCTGGGGCCTTAGGTAGCTGTTAGGCATTTTTGATTATGCTGGGGTTACCCAGTATCAGGACAGCTACAAGAGAATGGGAGTTTAGATAGGGTTTAAAGCCATCTTTATACCTCCTTACCTGTCAATCTACACAAAGATTTGGGCCCTAACATTTCTGCTGGTGTGTATAGGGAATATAGCTAATTTGAAAATATTCTCTTGAAAACCATTTCTTCATATTTCCTTAAAAGAGAACTTGTATACAACAAAGAATGTAATAAAGCAACTAGTCAGGGAGGGAATTTTACACATTGCTCAACCAAAGGGACCGACAAAGTTTTCTGCGTTATGGAATGACTTGAATTCAATAACATAAGGCAAGAGAAAAAGCTTAATTGGTTAATTTAGGTGGATTCTGTGCATCTTGCGTGCAATGTCTTGAAAATATAATACTAACAGTGTCATTATTGTCCAACTGGTATGCAGCTCCAACATTGTTATACAAGTGTCAACGTGTCTATTTGCCTTTGAATTATAATACAGTAAATTAGATATGCTTAAAACTCACTGGGCAAAGTTCAGTCTTTGGTGTAACTCCATTGAAGTTAACAGTTACACCAGCAATGAATTTCATTCTGAAGTTTATACCAGTGTAAGAAAATGTTTTGTTTTCATTAGCTTGTTCTGAATGTGGGAACAGTTTAGTACTCACATTTGTTGAGTGGTACTCAATTTTAAATGCGCATGTTGGGCCAGGTTCTCTGCTGTGCCCAGTCTTTGCTGTGCATAGGGGATAAGATGCAAAAGAGTTGACTGTGGTGCCCTGATATTGCGGCTAGCTCTATACTGTTCTGTTAGTTTAGAGCTGCCTCAGGGCTGCTCGCTATAATATGCCAGTTGATAATGGCCCTCAAGGGATGGTCTATCAACTGACAACAGCCAGAGAATGGCAGTGCTGAAGCCATGCAACCTTTCACTCCTGCAAGTCCTGGCTATTCTGGCTCTGTTCCAACTGGGGGATCCCCATGCTGGAAGAATTCTCATCTGGGGAGATCTGCTCAGTTCTGGCCTCTTGGTGCCAGAGCAGCATAAAAAAAGGTGGATTGTAAGAGAGAATCTGACCCATTTTGTCAGAAATGTGAAAGAATATTTCCTGACTTGATTATTTTTCTCTATTTTGAGAAACCCAAGAACAATTCAGTGTGGAAAGAATTTAAAAATATGTTTTAAACTTCAAATAAAAATGTACATTTAAAAATATTAGCAATGCCTTTGATTTAGTATCTATTTATTTATTATAGGTGGAGCTGGTAGCAATACCTATAGTTAAGATAGCTTGACACTTCCCATTACAAGGCCCTGATTTTAGTTGCTTAGATCTTTGCCAAACTTTAACTATTTAGCCTGGCCTTTTCCTTGCTGGGTGTCTGCCTCAGGCTGACTTTTTTCTGGGAAAGTTTCAGCAAAAATTGGTTCTGCTGTTTCTGTGAATGAAATTAGTGAAAAATAATTGCCCATTTAAAAAAATCCCTTACAGTCTTTTCACTGAGACGCTCTAGTGCCCCCCTGATTTGGAGCAGTAACTTGAAATTTGGCAGGGGCATTGCCCTGATTTCAAGTATGCGCCTTTCGCCAACCCTGTGAAAAACTACTCAGATTTGACAAAGTTATGAGTCTTTGAAAAACTGTATTTCACACATGCACAGTAGAGACCTGTTAGATTGGCAGCTAAATTCTTCAGAGATTCCATCTGGACTGAACATGCTCCAGCCTGAGGCTGCAGAAAATGAACAGGACTTTCCTTGTGATTGTTTCTCCTGGCTGCTGTAGGCCAGGGAGGCACTGGGCACTGGAACTGAGAGTGGGGGGACTGTCTCTCTGTGCTTTCAGTGACCCCACCCTGCTGATGCCCAGGCAGCATGGAGGAGAAGGAATTGACTGAAATCTAGAGGGGGCAAGAGCTAAATGGACAGTGAGCCACAGAGGGAGTAGATTGGGACAAAGACCTTGGGCAAGAAGACTGGGAGCGGGGGTGGGTGGATATTGGGACCGGCTGGGCAAGGAGACTGGAACTGGGATGAGAAGCTGTGGGGAGCGAAGAGACACAGGACTGTCCAAGGGGCAGTCTGGAGAGAACATGGAAGAAGGGGGTCAGGCTTGAGAGAAACAGGGGCATCAGTGTCTGTGTCCATTAGAGCACACTCTCCTCCAGAATTCCTGATTCTTACCATTTCTCTGCTATCAACAAATATCTGGGAAACCCACTGGCAAAGTGTATGTCTCATTCCTATTAGTGTTGGTCCTCATAAAGGATGACAACCTACGACTGCTATAAATTTCTCTGTTAGTTCAAGAGGCAGACGTCTATGTGGTGGATCTAAAGGTTCCAACCCTGCTGATGATCTATGTTGGGTCCATATGATGCCGCATGATTGAATTTTTTTTCTAGTTTATTTTTTAAAAACCTAGGCAATTACACACACAAAAACTATATTAAAATGTTATGCTTGCAATGTCAAGTACTCAAAAGTTAGGAAATGATAGAATTAATACAACCTTAATTTTGCCTCTTTGTGTATATGCATTATGGTATGGTCTTTAATTACATGATCATGTTCTATATTTTCCACAGGACCCCTGCCTTAGTCAGTACACAGGATGAACCTGATCTGGGGATGAATCATGGTTGTATATTGAAGGAGACTTGTTTCTGGACCCCTGTCTCACCTGTTGCAGAAGTTGGAAGGTGTGCAGTGAATGAGGCAGGTGACTAAGGAAGAGAAAAGAAGATCTCATAGTTAAGGCAGTTGAATGCTCCCATGGAGAACAGGATTCTATCCCTGCCTCTGCCACAGAGTTCCTGTATAATGCTTAGCAAGTCACTAATACCAAACTTTTCACTGGTGGCCACTAACTGTGTGTCCCTCATTTACTAGGTGATTGACTTGAGACTCTGGAGTCTGATTTACAGAAGTGCTGAACACTCACAACTGCAACTGAAGCCAACGGGAGCTGTGCTTTGAACAGACAAAGTGCTATAAAATGCTAAGTACTCTGAAATAATAATACATGATCATGTAATTAAAGATTGTACCATAACACATATGAACAGGACAAAATTAAGGTTACACAGACAACATGAATGCTGGCATATCCTAACTTTTGAGTACTTGACTTTACCACCTTAACATTCTTTTAATGTAGTTTTATGTGTGTGTAATATTGTTCAAAAATTACCAAACCAATTGAAAGTGAAATCTACTAACACTGAAGAAAATGGTACCTGGAAAAAGCATCCAGAAAAAAGAATACTGGTGATATGGCCTTTGTATATGTGACCCTAACCGCATCCTAATGCAAGAGGGCAAGGGGCTCACTGGTATTTGCTAGTAAGTTTCTGCAGGCCTCACCAGTCCAGTATACTCAACTCACTAATGTCATAACCTGTATCTAAAAGATGTCATTAGCTTTCTATTGATATTTTACATAACATACTGATCATTAATATAATTGTATGGTGTATGTATAGAGGACAAATTCAAAATGATTAACATTTTGGAAATTAAATTATCAAAGTGTGTCTGCTAGGCAGGGCTGAAGTTATCCAACCCTTGACAAAGGAATGTGATTCTGCAACCTCGAAAGTATTTCCAATGTACATTAAGAGGCAATGGGAATGCAATTCACATAGACGGTAAACAGGACCATCAAGTCAACAAGGGAACCACTCAGCATCATGGTAGGGGGAGATTGCAGGAAACGTATCAATTTGAATTTTAGCAAACACCAGCGAGAGGAGAGGGGAGAAACTGGCATGAAAGTCCCTTCACCAGGAGGCTTCGTGTTGCCTTCCTCATAGCTTGAATGAATTTTAGTTTGGGAAGTAGCTTTCAAAAGAATCCATTTCAAAGGTCTGTAAAAGAGAGGGGCAAAGAACTCCGAGTTATCTTTTCACCTAAGAAGATAAAGGAACAGAGCACTTTGGACTGTGTGGGAGATCCTGGCCAGGACGGGTGATCAGCCATGTTGCTGGAAGGTAGATTGAAAAGGAAACCACCTTAACAAAACAAACTACAGCCTTTGTTCAAGTCTTAGCCTCTAGAAAGCATTTTTCACTTTTATTTGCTTGTAACTATTTCCAACACTCTCTTTTATACTTGAACTCACTTAAAATCCTACATCTTTTTGATAATAAATTTGTTTTACTTTTAATTTAAACCAACCTAGTGCTGTGTTTGATTTAAAGTGAACGTTAACTCCAGTTAATGTGGTAAGCTGCTAGGTATTGCATTGTTAAAGGAAAAAGACAAATCTTACTATCTCTTTAAATGGTCTAGGAGAGGGCTGGACATTGCAGAGCACATGGTTTTGGGAAAATTTGGGTCAGGAGGGGTGTTGGGATCATCTTGCCATGTTAACCAAGGTTTATGTTGGCCGAAGTGTGGCAGTGGTGTAACAAGCAGGCTGCTGGAATCAGAGTGGTTGAGTCAGAGCTGCTTAACGCACAGACACTCAATGCATGTTTGCTGGCTGGGAGCATCCAGACAAGGGTGCTAGAACCGCAGAACACTGAGAGGCAATCGGAGTTATGGGGCAGGCAGAGACACAACCCCCGGATTGCACATCAGAAAGTGAGAGTATATTACACACTCTATACTTGACTTTCTCTTCCAATAAAAATTAGGCTAAGGACAATTATTTTGCTTCTTATTTTATGAATCCCTGTAAGAATGTTAATTATTATACTGAATAGGTGCATATCCAAAACATTTGAAACTGCAGATTGTTCAGATATCCCAGGTTGGGGATAAATAAAAGTTCATTGAGATACATGCTGCTTATTCTTTTTTTAACCAATCCCAATCCCTATAACTGTATATTAAACCACTTATTCACTGTGACAAGCAGGCAGCAGAACACAGATATAGTAATCTGCCAGTCTGGAATCTGGTATGCATTGGGAGTCATGAAATAGATCTCAGCAGGCTGAATGCTGTGCACCCACGCATTGTACAAAACTGTGATTACAGCAGGTAGGTGGTTTGGATAACTGCATTTCAGATATGCAGGAGTCCAGTGTAATGCGTGGTATGATTTGCTGGAGTTTGTTGGGACGCATACTGTAATTGTATGCTTGGTGTAATGTCTGATTGGCTTGTCTTTCATGCCCTTTGGAGTCCAGACCCTCATGAGAATGATATTATAGTGGAGTTGTTTTGGAGAACACATTTTAAGTAAGATAAATGAACAGAAGCTGAATAGTTGGTGAATACTACAATTCTGGGAAATAAATCAAAATGATTTACATGAGTCACAATTTGTTGCCTGATATATTTTAAAGGTGCAAATTACTTTAAAACAGCTATAGAATGATGGCAACAAAAAGTATAATGAACTGGGCTATAACTGTACAATCCATCTTGAATAGTGAATGCCATAACTAATAGGAAACAAATGATTTTTCAATTCACCACTTAGGCAATGCCATACCTATTACAGGTATTGTAGCTGAATATTGTTTATAAAATTCCTCCAGACTGTAAACTATGTAATGCAAGGGTTTAATTTTCCCCACACTTGGCCCATTTCTTGTTGCTTTTAACTATGTATGGTGTTCATCTATACTATGTGTTCATTTAGACATATATTCATGCATTTTGCTGCAATTATCATATTTTTTTGTGATGACAACCATTGAGGAGTATGAGCCACTGACTTTAATGGGAGAAGAGAAATCTGAGTGCCATGCAGGACTGGATTAGCAAAAGAACCCCAAAGGCACAACAGCTGAGCATTTTGGGCATGCACTGGGCTGGCCCACAATTGGCAGATATGATATTCGCCCTATGTGAGATAGGTTGGAGGATGCTTGAGAAATGAATAAATAGGGCAGGTGCATCTGTTTTACCATGTTGATAACAGAGACTGTTCTAACAAGCCTGTCCTTTAGGTTGATCTTGCCTTCTTGTTAGATCAGGGGGAGTAGGTTACTGCTGCCACTTGGACCTTTATTTGGTTGTATAGGGCAACAATGGTCATCCTATCTGGAATAAAGAAAGAATGTGTCACTCACTGAAAACTGGACAGATGGTGTATGTGTTTGCAGGGTGTTGACCTTCCTCTGTGCAACTATCGGCATCCGATGGCAGATTATGTCAGTTGCAAATTTCTTGGCCAAAAGGAATAGGTGTTTTCTCCTTTTTTTCAACAAACTGTCCAAGAAGTTTCATGCATGGTTATTATGCTTAATCTCCACTTTGTTGGCATGGTACCTGGTATTGTGAAGGCAATTGGCTTAGCTCAGTTTCCCAAAATCTAGGTTCAAGTAGAGAAGCAAAAGGGGCCAGACAGATGTCAGTAATATTAATGTTAGGGGTCAACCTTATGGGTCAAACTAGAGAAAAAAGGAGTTTGATATTCTCCCAAGTTCCACTGCTTGTCATACCATTATCAGATACTATTTACAGTAGACTCTGCTGATCTTCATAACATGAACAGCTCTCTTAAAGATTAACAGTCTTTAATCACCAGTGAAATAACATTGTTGACTTTTAAAATATCATTAAGTGGTAGAGTTATCACTCAATTGAAATGAATAGCACAGTTCACACCTCTCCTAGAGCTATTGTGTCAGGCTGTCCACAGACTTCATTGCATCATCTTACACTTCATATTTTGAAGGTTATCCCATCCCATCTCCTAGAACTGGAAGGGACCTTGAAAGGTCATCGAGTCCAGCCCCCTGCCTTCACTAGCAGGACCAAGTACTGATTTTGCCCCAGATCCCCAAGTGGCCCCCTCAAGGATTGAACTCACAACCCTGGGTTTAGCAGGCCAATGCTCAAACCACTGAGCTATCCCTCCCCCTAATAAATGGAGATATCCTATCTCCTAGAGCTGGAAGGGACCTTGAAATGTCATTGAGTCCAGCCCCCCTGCCTTCATTAGCAGGACCTAGTACTGATTTTGCCCCAGGTGGCCCCCTCAAGGATTGAACTCACAACCCCTGGGTTTAGTAGGCCAATGCTCAAACCACACCTATCTTTGCACACCTATAATAGTTATAGGGTTTTTTAAAATGAAAGCTTAAGGGAAAAGCACCATTTCACAAAGTTGCTGTGAGCCAGTTCAATTCACCCTCTGACTGGCCTTATTATTGGACATATGAATGATAGACCCCCACTTATGTGTCTAGTCCTCCCTGTGTGAAGAGAGAACCTGGGAGACTTGGGTTCAGCATATCACATTTTCACTTCATTGGGACTGAGTGATTTCCATACTTGGGTTGGAAGCTTTGGTGTTAAAGATAAATAGTCACACTTTCTTTTCTAATATGATAACTCTAATGAAATGGGGTGAGGGAAGTGAGACAGGATGGATAGGCACAGCCAGGGAGTGGCAGGAAAGGAGGTAATCCTTTCTGGCTAAAGGTGGACCCCAGCTACCTGTCCTGAAAGCAAGGATTTGCAGCACAGGAGGGATGGGTCAGCTGTGGGGAATCAATCCATCAATCCTCTATCTCCTCCGAACAAGATACCAGGGTTATGCTGTGAGTGAATTCTAGTAGCAAGGAGATGGTTGTAGCTGAAAGAAGAAGAGAGAATGAATATACTTTGTCCCTATTTCTCTCCAGAAATGGGCTGAAAAGGGCCATACTTCAGACCTTGACTTTGGATTTGGCTGAAGTAGGCCATGATTTATTGGCCAGAGTTTCAAAAGTACTCAGCGCCTAACAGCTCCCATGAGCATTTGAAAATCTGGCTGCTGCAAGTAGCTGTCTAAATAGGAACTGAGATCTTTTGAAAATCTGGCCTTGAAGCTTTAGTCTGTCCCTTAAAGGGATAGGCCATTCTTTACATTTTCATTTCTGTCTTAATAATAAATAATAAAACTCTATCAAATACACATAGGCCTGCAGAATCCGTTCCTGCTCCTTGCACCTACAATGGGAGGAATTTAATTTTCTCACATTTTTAGCATTGTCCAAAGTAAAATGCAAAGGTTCAGAGTTTCAATATGGAAGGGAATAAGTCTCCCAATGTTAAAGGGACAAATCCCTAGCGCTGCACATTGGTGTAGCTCTAGTGGCTCCTGTGGAGCTATGCTGACTTGTAGCATAATATTTATAATACAGCGCACATGAAACTACTCTGACTGGAAACACTAGAGTGGAAATCAAGATGAGATATCCAGTACCTCCCTGTTCAGAATGTGCTGCTCTATAGGAATATATGCATGACAGCGCATGACAGTGCTGAGTGATAATTTTGCAAAGTTCTTCATAGATTCATAGATTCATAGATTCTAGGACTGGAAGGGACCTTGAGAGGTCATCGAGTCCAGTCCCCTGCCCGCATGGCAGGACCAAATACTGTCTAGACCATCCCTGATAGACATTTATCTAACCTACTCTTAAATATCTCCAGAGATGGAGATTCCACAACCTCCCTAGGCAATTTATTCCAGTGTTTAACCACCCTGACAGTTAGGAACTTTCTCCTAATGTCCAACCTAGGCCTCCCTTGCTGCAGTTTAAACCCATTGCTTCTTGTTCTATCCTTAGAGGCTAAGGTGAACAAGTTTTCTCCCTCCTCCTTATGACACCCTTTTAGATACCTGAAAACTGTATCATGTCCCCTCTCAGTCTTCTCTTTTCCAAACTAAACAAACCCAATTCTTTCAGCCTTCCTTCATAGGTCATGTTCTCAAGACCTTTAATCATTCTTGTTGCTCTTCTCGGGACCCTTTCCAATTTCTCCACATCTTTTTTGAAATGCGGTGGCCAGAACTGGACACAATACTCCAGCTGAGGCCTAACCAGAGCAGAGTAGAGCGGAAGAATGACTTCTCGTGTCTTGCTCACAACACACCTGTTAATACATTCCAGAATCATGTTTGCTTTTTTTGCAACAGCATCACACTGTTGACTCATATTTAGCTTGTGGTTCACTATAACCTCTAGATCCTTTTCTGCCGTACTCCTTCCTAGACAGTCTCTTCCCATTCTGTATGTGTGAAACTGATTTTTTCTTCCTAAGTGGAGCACTTTGCATTTGTTTTTGTTAAACTTCATCCTGTTTAACTCAGACCATTTCTCCAATTTGTCCAGATCATTTTGAATTATGACCCTGTCCTCCAAAGCAGTTGCAATCCCTCCCAGTTTGGTATCATCCGCAAACTTAATAAGCGTACTTTCTATGCCAATATCTAAGTCATTGATGAAGATATTGAATAGAGCCGGTCCCAAAACAGACCCCTGCGGTACCCCACTCGTTATGCCTTTCCAGCAGGATTGGGAACCATTAATAACAACTCTCTGAGTACGGTTATCCAGCCAGTTATGCACTCACCTTATAGTAGCCCCACCTAAATTGTATTTGCCTAGTTTATCGATAAGAATATCATGTGTAACCGTATCAAATGCCTTACTAAAGTCTAGGTATACCACATCCACAGCTTCACCCTTATCCACAAGGCTCGTTATCCTATCAAAGAAAGCTATCAAATTGGTTTGACATGATTTGTTCTTCACAAATCCATGCTGGCTGTTCCCTATCACCTTACCACCTTCCAAGTGTTTGCAGATGATTTCCTTAATTACTTGCTCCATTATCTTCCCTGGCACAGAAGTTAAACTAACTGGTCTGTAGTTTCCTGGGTTGTTTTTATTTCCCTTTTTATAGATGGGCACTATATTTGCCCTTTTCCAGTCTTCTGGAACCTCTCCCGTCTCCCATGATTTTCCAAAGATAATAGCTAGAGGCTCAGATATTAGCTCCTTGAGTATTCTAGGATGCATTTCATCAGGCCCTGGTGACTTGCAGGCATCTAACTTTCTAAGTGATTTTTAACTTGTTCTTTTTTTATTTTATCTGCTAAACCTACCCCCTTCCCATTAGCATTCACTATGTTAGGCATTCCTTCAGACTTCTCGGTGAAGACCGAAACAAAGAAGTCATTAAGCATCTCTGCCATTTCCAAGTTTCCTGTTACTGTTTCTCCCTCTTCACTAAGCAGTGGGCCTACCCTGTCTTTGGTCTTCCTCTTGCTTCTAATGTATTGATAAATGTATTGCTTCTGATGTATTGATGTATTCCACTAACAACAGTGGAAATGGTGGCAGAGCTGGGTATATGGAAGATTCTTGTGATTCCCCTGCCCCAAATTAACCACCTACTAGATGTTGTCAAAATCCTATTGTTCCCAGAATATTCAATTTGCGGAAGCAGAATCTAGATAACAATTTACAGCAGGTTTCTAGGGGCTATGCAGCCATGGTGGTTTTTGGGTGGTTTTCTTGTTTATGTCCCATAGTTCCCTCAGTCCTCCTCTATAATTTCCTTACTCTTAGGTCTGCATATATTTACATGTTTTACTCTGTAAGCTTTTAAGCAGCAAATTATACACAACAGAGGTGAGACCTCTGCCAGTTGAGTCTTCTTTTTATTGTTTCCATTGTACTAGCTTTTGGAAAATAAATAAGAATGTGAACAAGCATAAAATAAATGACAGTTCATGTTCCATAGGTTCATATTTATGACATGCCTGCCCCATAGCCATTTTAGCTATTTCATAGTCTGCAAGATGTCCTTGATTTGCTGCCACTCAATACGATAGCTAGCACATGTAATCTTAGTCCACATTATTATCAGGTATAGAGATCTTGCTGAATTTACACATTCAGCTTCTGCTTCATTATATGTAGAATTCTTTTGACTCTTTTAAATGATGTTTACCTTTTCCCTTATTTTATTTCCATCTTTCCTTCACTGGAAGGCAGATAAATATAAAGGGAAAAGTAAAATAAGCAAAAGCCATCAATGATGAATCAAGATACAAATGAAAAGAGAGGGAGCAGAACATAAATTAACAGAATTAATGAAGCCTTCACCCATAACACTAGGGTTATAATCACTCTTCAAACAATATATAAATTATAATCTCCCAACTTTACATAAATAAAACTGCCTGGCACACTTTCAGCTACGTAAAAGAATGAACACCACCAAATAAACAACCTTCTTTTACTGCCTTTTAGACAGTAGCCCTCAAGAAAACCTTTAACTACTATCATATAAGGTGAGTGATGATGGCAATGGATGAACATGGGATGTCAATGCTTATGTTGTTAGGTCTATCAGCTGCCTTTGATACTTATTGCTGTTTTGCAGAGTGTGTCAATGGGGCTGCTGTTGAATGGCAGTATTCCTTCTTTTCTAAGTATTCAGAGAAGGTGTATGAGGTAATCATTCTTCTTTCCTCAGGGCACTAGCATGTGGCATTCCATAGGTTTCTATCTTGCCTCTTCTCCTGGGTCTGTAAGGAGAGTTACTGAATAGGTATGGGCAGCAGAAGTTTCAGGATGATGATGACACCTAGCTCTATATCTCTATTTCACCTGACCTTGCTAGTTGCTATTGAATATGTGGGCCGGTGTTTGTACAAGAATAGGGTATGGATAAGTGCTAGCTAGCTGACATTAGGCCAGATAAGACTGAGATAATGTTGGCAGGTTGAGGAAACAGCCAGAATTGATGGTGGAGATGATATCTATCCCTCTAACTAAGAGTGCGTGCCCACCATTAGTTAAGCAAGTTTGTAAACTGGGAGTATTATAGCTGAGTCTTCTTGGGGAAAAAAGCATTGTTTTTCTCATCTGCTTCTGGCTAGGAGATTGCATCCATTTCTTTCTGATGTGGACATGGTTACCGCAACCAAACTGTTGTTAATTCAGGGCTTGAGTACTGCATGTGTTATAGAGAGAGAGTGAGCTGCACTTAAATCAGTCAGAAAACTGAAATTGGTGAAAAATGTGGCAACTTATTTGATAAGTGGTGCTTTAAAGCAGGAACACTTGATAAGGAGTTCTGTGAGCTACACTTGCTGCTTTTTGGTTTCAAGGTGGAATTTAAGATATTAGTTTTGACAATAGGTTGGAACTGTCAAAGGAACCTTGGTACCAAATTCCCATCAAACTTCAATAGGTTTTGGTTGTTTAACTCTCAAACACCTTAGAAAATCCTAGCCAGAAAGCTTTAAACAGCTTGGGACATGCCTACTTGTCTCAATAGTCAGAATTAATAGTGCCTATTTCTTCTTCTAGAACAACCTGGCAGACTTAGAACCGTGCTCCTAGAATTATCCTTAGTTACTGATGATCCACTTTCATTTTCTGAAAATGTCTATGCACTCAGAATTCTATCTCAATGCAGTAATTAAGAGAGGGAAAAGGTTATTTTGTTCAGTGTATTTAAAATTGAATTTATTTTGTGTTGATGTAAAAGCAGGAAATGTAATAGTTTTTGTTCCCTACCCCTTCAGCTATGCATCTGAAGAAATGAGGTTTTTACCCACGAAAGCTTATGCCCAAATAAATCTGTTAGTCTTTAAGGTGCCACCAGACTCCTTGTTGTTTTTGTTCCCTACCCCTGCATTCAAAATTAATATTTAGTGCACATTTTCTACTTCATTTTCAGATAATCAGAATACACAGACCTAGTGAGATTGGATCACCTTTGGGAATCATCATAATTACCCCCAAAATACATGTTTAGTATAATATTGCATAGGAATCAATGCTAACTTTTAAAAAGCTACTGTTTTTAGGTGATCAGAACCAGGAACCTGAGCATTCAGAAGGCTAGGAATATAGCTGGTTTGGCAGTGCTTGTCCAGGATTTACTGGGTGGTTTAGATAGTTTGGGATTCGGTTGGCTCAGACCTCCTGTATGAGAGAGAGGCTGAGAGGCAGGTCTTGGGGAAGAACATGTCTTGTCAAAAGCACTGTATTATTTGTGAGTACTGGAGTAGGAGAGTCTAAGCCTGCCCCTCAACTAAGAGGGAGGCACCACTAAACCCGAGCCACAATTGAATACTTGGGACAATGAAGGAGAAAACAGGAGCAGGAGTGAACCAAATGTTAGAAATCAGGGATTCAGAGGGGGACACAAAACAGAGAACCCCCGACAGTGCCCACTGTTCCGCATAGATGCCTAGGGAGTCAGTGGACACTGCCCAGAGGATCTCTGCCCAGAGGTGTGATTGTACAAGGGATCAGAAATAGGCCCCATAGCCACAGAGCACTCTCCCATCTACCTTCCTTCAACAGCATGATAGGGAAATATAGTGCCCATATTTAAAAAAAGGAAGAAAGAGAACCCAGGGAACTATAGACTGGTCAGCCTCACTTTAGTCTCCGGCAAAATCATGGAGCAGGTCCTCAAGGAATCCATTTTGAAGCACTTGGAGGAGAGGAAGGTGATCAGGAACAGTCAACATGGATTCACCAAGAGCAAGTCATGACTGACCAACCTGATTGCCTTCTATGCTGAGATAACTGGCTGTGTGGATATGGGGAAAGCAGTGGATATGATATATCTTGACTTTAGCAAAGCTTTTGATACTGTCTCCCACAGTATTCTTGCCAACAAGTTAAAAGAAGTATGCATTGCATGAGTGGACTATAAGGTGGATAGAAAGTTGGCTAGATTGTTGGGCTCAATGGGTAGTGATCAGTGGCTCAATGTCTAGTTGAGTGTATCAAGCAGAGTGCCCCAGGGGGTTGGTCCTCGGGCCGGTTTTGTTCAACATCTTTATTAATGATTTGGATGATGGGATGAATTGCACCCTCAGCAAGTTCTCAGATGACACTAAGCTTGGGAGAAAAGTATATATGCTGGAGGGTAGGGATAGGGTCCAGAGTGACCTAGACAAATTGGAGGATTGGGCCAAAAGAAATCTGATGAGGTTCAACAAGGACAAGTGCAGAGTCCTGCACTTAGGAAGGAAGAATCCCATGCATTGTTACAGGCTGGGGACCGACTGGCTAAGTTTCTCAGAAAAGGAACTGGGGATTACAGTGAATGAGAAGGTGGATATGAATCAGCAGTATCCCCCTGTTGCCAAGAAGGCCAACGGCATATTGGGCTGTATTAGTAGGAGCATTGCCAGCAGATCAAGGGAAGTGATTATTCCCCTCTATTCGGCACTGGTGAGGCCATATTGGAGTATTGTGTCCAGTTTTGGTCCCCCACTACAGAAGGGATGTGGACAAATTAGAGAAAGTCCAGCGGAGGGCAATGAAAATGATTAGGGGGCTGGGACACATGACTTACGAGGAGAGGCTGAGGGAACTGGGGTTATTTAGTCTGCAGAAGAGAAGAGTGAAGGGGAATTTGATAGCAGCCTTCAACAACCTGAAGGGGTGTTCCAAAGAGGATGGAGCTAGGCTGTTCTCAGTCAGGGCCGGCTCCAGGGTTTTGATCGCTCCAAGCAGCCAAACAAAAAAACCAAAAAACAA
This sequence comes from Malaclemys terrapin pileata, assembly GCF_027887155.1. Lineage (NCBI taxonomy): Eukaryota > Metazoa > Chordata > Testudines > Emydidae > Malaclemys > Malaclemys terrapin. The sequence continues at coordinate 98,161,825 of NC_071508.1, read as the reverse complement.
AAAAAGCCGCGATCGCGATCTGTGGCGGCAATTCAGTGGGAGGTCCTTCTCTCCGAGCAGGGAGGGACCGTCCGCCGAATTGCCGCCGAACAGCTGGTCGTGCCGCCCCTCTCCGAAGTGGCTGCCCCAAGCACCTGCTTGGTAAGTTGGTGCCTGGAGCCGGCCCTGTTCTCAGTGGTGGCAGATGACAGAACAAGAAGCAGTGGTCTCAAGTTGCAGTGGGGGAGCTCTAGGTTGGATATTAGGAAACACTATTTCACTAGGAGAGTGGTGAAACACTGGAATGGATTACCTAAGGAGGTGGTGGAATCTCCATCTTTAGAGGTTTTTAAGGCCCGACTTGACAAAGCCCTGGCTGGGATGATTTAGTTGGTGTTGGTCCTGCTTTGAGCAGGGGATTGGACTAGATGACCTCCTGAGGTCTCTTCCAACCCTAATATTCTATGAAGGGCACTAGCAGATGAGAGGAGCAGTATCATTGGGCTATTGTCCAGAGAGCCCAGGGATAGTTCCAGTAGTTGAGAGGTGGATTAGCTGTCTGGGTGCAAATGACTTGGTGAACTGCAAGAGGGTTTAAAGATGGGTTTGGGTGAGGTAACTCTCTGAGCTGTGCAGTGAAGCTTTGGGCAATTCAGAAGAAGAGATCAGCAGCTGCATAGAGCATACTTGTCTGAAGGATCAAAGTGTAATTTCCTGAAGATTAATATACTTTTCCAGAAGGAGCTACTGCTTTACACAACTTTATATTGAGATTTTACATGCATAGAAGTCAGGAAATTCAAAGTTGTTGGTTCCTACAGGAACTGTAATTCAGCCCCTTGGAAGTAGTGGTGGTAAACTTTTAGCACAGGAAGCAGCTGTAGACTTTTGTTACAATCATAACACCCAAAGAAAGCAAAACACATAACTATCTCAAATAGCCCAGCCACCCACTCTAAAAACTTCAGTCTACTATATATATATGGGTGTCTAGCTCTCAGAAAGGTAGGAATTTAGGCCTTTCTTGGAAACTATTTTCTCTGTGAGCACTTGGTTATTACTGAATTCTCCTGCACCAGCTCCCCCTTCTTACAGGTGTGTTTCTGAGCTTGTATTTATTTATTTATTTATTTTTGTTTTAAGGGGGGGATTATGGGTAACCAGTCCTTTAAATCTGTGAGAGAGAAGCAGGTGCAGCCCTAATTGGCCATTTTGTATCTGGCTGCTGTTTGCTGCATTGCTGTCTCTTCCAACTGGTAAATATTTTTTAACCCTTATTATATTTTTTTCCTGTTTTTTCAATCCTTGAGGATAGGTAGATTTTTACAGCTCCTTTGTGTATCTGAGTGTGAAAGGGTCCAGAGCCCCTACTTGTTTACAGTTTAAACTTCACAAAACTGTGCCAGGCGGAGTAATGAGGCAGCTCTGGGGATTGAAAGTCCAAATGTGTTTCTAGAGGGTGTATAGGAAACTTTGAGGGGCTAATTCACTATTGCCCTGAACCGTAGGTGGCTATTTACATAAGTGTAAAGTAAGTGCATTGTAAAACAGTTCCATATCAGAATGGTTGCATTTTGCACACGCTCTGCTCTTGTGTGAATGAATAAATAAGGTACAGGAAAACAGTGAATTGGTCCTTTTAAACACCACCATTTGTGGGAGGCAGAATGTGAGACAGCTAGGACAGAGCAGCAGGCAACTCAAGTTGGGTTTTTTTTTTGCTGTTTGTTTTCTCGGTGCTCATGTTGGTTTGTAACAAACAAGGTTATAAAACCTTGAGAAGGAAAGATTGCTGATTGAAAGGTTGTTTTATTCTATTGCTTAACCAGTTGATCACTCTGCTTCCTTAAACAGTAATATTTTATAGAGAGTTAACTTTTATACCTTCATATAGATGTGAACTGGTCAAGTTTTGGCAGGCTGTGGGTACTATCCCCTAGCATTTTTTGACTCTTGTATGAATAAAATGTCAGTGCAACTTTGGGTCTAAACAGGATTGTTACTTTTTTCAGAAGTAAAGGGGAAAAGTGCCAGAGTGAAAGTAACTATGTGTTTTGGGGTGATTACCAAGTCAAACAAATGCATGCATGCTATTAAACTGGCTTTATAAAATATATTTTTATATTGGCATTGCCTTATTGAAGAATTATAAGGCAGCTTTCAGCTTGTTAGACAGCAAAGTTACTCAACTAGGACTTTCTAGTTGCTTCCTGGTAGGAGACAGACAAGAAACTGGATCAACTTTGCATTAGTGCAAGCAGGCAGCATTCCTCACTGGATTAATAGCTAGCAAAAGCATTGGTTTCCTGTATAAAGCTAGCAGCGATATTGAGGTCTTGTTACTATCATTTAGTGTTGTTTGGAGTATCAGACCTGATGAATCAATACAAATTGCTGATGCTAGATCCTATTATGGAAAAAAAGATGATGTGATCATTTTTTCTTATTTATTTTTGAGGAGCTGAAATGAATGCTCAGAAAGTGAGAGGGATTTGAGACTACTGAAGGCTAAAGTTATTTGTTATCCAAAGATTAGATAGGTATTTAAATATAAGCTTTCACAGTCAGTGTACTTTAATCCTTTTACTGGAAACCCTTGCTATTTTTAAGAGATGAAAGGGTAATTCACTCACTCTGTTTCACTTGATGTATTTTAAACACAAAAAGGTAGAC
>NC_071508.1:98079173-98154173 GCF_027887155.1 Malaclemys terrapin pileata | reverse complement strand
AGCAGGAGTACATTTGTTTAAAAAGATGGCCATTGCTCATTTGTGCAGCCCAGGATCGTATTTCCTCTAAGATCCACCTGCCCTTCTCCTCAAACATGCCCCCTTTTCATGGTACTTTCATGGTTGTCAAGCCAGGAAGTGTAGGGTCAGGGGAGGTGTGAGTACATGCTGAGTGAGCCTGTGTTTGATGTGGAATTTGCTATCCATGCCTGCTGAGGCAGCTTTAGCACCTGCTCTGGCGGCCAATTCCTGTATTTAGCCACTTAAGCACTGCTTGACCCTGTGCAGGATCAGTCTCATAACAGTATGTACTGCAAAGTAAGGAAGGGGGAGTCAACCAGACCAAATGGTTTTGACAGCTTCACTAGTTTGCGAAAAACCCTTTGCCTTAAACACCTAATTCTTCACTCTGTACCCAAGAGGAAAGTATAGTAGAATGGGGGGAAAAAGGTGTTTAAAATAAACAAAACATTCTTATTCATACAAAGTAATGCCATCTCTGAAATACTGTGCTCTTTGTCAGCAAAATACATGTCTCAGACTGTAAATTCACTGTTTAAAGTGCCAGCAATGTCCCTATAAACAAACATGTTTTTTTTTTCATATTTACCTTCATTGAGTTTTGCTTTTCTCTACCTAAAGCAAAAGAACGTTCCTTTTCTTGTCCTTGAAAAACTGATGGCAGGGGGAAAAAAGAAAGAAAGAGAGAGAGAGAGAGAAAATGTAACAGAAAGTTACTATTGGAGAAGATGGAGTGTGTTTGCTTCAAGGGACAGCTGGATTCTGTTTGGTGTGGAAATTTTCTTCTGTCCTGCTATTTTGCTCTTCCCGGTGCCTGAGAAAAATAATGATGATTAGTACAACTTTAAAGAGTTAAGTCACTATGCAAAGTCTGTTTATGGTCATGTGATCAGTCCTTATTAGGCTGAAGGGCTGGTCTCATATGTGAATGTTTATCTGCTTGCTTACCTTAGGAACATGTAGATGCAGAAGGAAGGAATTTGGGCGTTGGAAGACAGTGGCTGCAGTGTATGATGACCGTTATATGCTTGAAAAATCTTACAAAAAAATCTTGAACTCTCTGTGGATAATTATTTTAATTTAGTCATCCATAATAAATGATAATATGACATCCTTTCAACATCAGTATGGAATACAGATTTCTATTTACAAAAGAAGGCAAATGTTATTCAGTTCAGCATGTCCAAACAATTACTAAGTTATGAAATTTGGCTATGGACAGTATTGTGCTAGATTTGCCTCAAGCCTATTTTATGTCTCATGAAATATTTCTGATTATAGAAGTATTTATATTTAAATAGATATATGTACAACTAAGAGAAGATGGAGTAATAGTAATAAGATATTTTAGACTTTAAATGTAATAATGTCTTTAAAGCACATTCAGTGTTTTATTCCTGTAATTTTGGCTACATTATCTTAATTTCATCTCAGTGAAGTGAGAGCGGTATTGCAGGAACTGAGACCCAAATCTCAAAGAATTAATCAGTTACTAATTAACATGGTGCATCATTAGTGGTTGTGAAATGGAACACCGCATATTCATCACTGTAAAAAGCTTGATTAAATTTATAATGTAATATTAGGTATTTGGCTATTTCTATCATACTGTTATGGTTCTTTGCTGTGCTGACTGCAAAATATAATAACTTCTAAGCAGTGTGTAAAACAAAGTGCTCAATTCACTTTATTAAAATATCCAATAATAATTGATTTAAAGGCAATAAAATGTGTTCATTAGAGGGTTTATATTCAAGAAATATTGAAAGTATACCTAAAACTGTCACTTTTATTGTGAATGAACAGGATAATATAATTTGAAAAGAGTGTGATCATACTAAAGATTTGTCCTGCAGCATTATCTGATAGCTCGTAAAGTGCTGAAATTTAATATGATGCTTTCAGTCAGTTTAATTGAAATTTAATTGCCACTTTGGGCAGAAGGTTTAGATCTGATCAATAAAATATTAAAGATTTTGTGCTTTCGCTTGGAACAGTTTCTTCGCTGATGCATCAAGTGTACCCTATGTTTTAGGAAATATTTGTTTGTTATAGTTCATACCATGCTCAATATCACTTTCTAATCTGAATGTTTTAATGTGCTTCACAGATAAATAGTAGAAATAATAAAGCAATAGTTGATCCATCTAATTACAATAAGATGAAAGAAATAACGGTCACCTTCAGAGTCATGAGAAAGGCATTAATGTAAAAGAGCTATAAATATTTTGAAATGTCAAACCTCAGAAAGACAGAGTCCAACGTGAGCCTAGTTGTAAATCAGGCACAAAGAAGGACCTTGAAAAAAAGATGGTTCTTTGGTATTTTAGAAATAATTACTAATACAAAAAGGGTAATGATGAACCTATAAATTACATTAAAAAGGGCCATTAGAGGAGGATTAGTTTATAAAGCTGAGATGGTTCCTGAAAATTGTCCTGCTAGTTATTTCTACTTTTCATTTCATATTATTCATGAACCCCAAAATTATCTGATTAATGATAAACTAATTGATTGCTACTTTGCAATTCAAATACTATGGCCAAGTTTGATCTCTCTCTTTAGTGTAATCCATACAGCATCTTCATTTTCTTTCTTTTGGTGACGGTGTCGGGAGAATTATTTTAACTTGTTCTACATAATCCTAGAGGGGAAACTTCAATCCAAGCAGGGCCTAAATTAAAATCTTATGTGTAGTTTGCTCAGCCTGAGGGATGCTGGGTGTCAACATCCAAAGTGAGCCTTCTCATTCCCTTCTTAAACACTTAATCCTTTTCCCAACTAACCACTATCACATGACCTTGATGAGAGCAGACACATTTGGATGTACTTGAAAGGCCACTCCTCTAATTATCAAGTAGTCTGCAGTAATGCAGTTGATCTACAAACTTACAAACAAGCAAACTGCCATACCACAAAGCAGGCTGTCTACAGGAATAACTGTATCAAAGCAGCATAAGCTATGATGCAAGTTTCAGTGCAAGTTGTTTATTATTTGAGTAGCAGTAGCTCTGACTCTATAGTTTATCTGGTGCGGTAGGGGCCTGCATAGGGCAGGGGACAGCCATCAACAGCATGGCAAATTTGTGATTTCTGTTACCACTTCAGGATGATGTGCACAGGCATGAACACAACAGAATTATTTGTATGGCCTAAAATCAATGGTGTATCAGAGCCATTTCCTATGGATCGCTAGACTGTGTGAAAAAGTATGGCCATTCTCACTGCCTTTTCCATTCAGTACTGCCAGTTAGCCAGCCCAAAGGGATTGATGATGTGGCCCACTGAACATTGCACAGCTGATATGGTCTCTTTTCCCCTTAATGAGGCCCTTAAACTTATACCCACTTACCAAACACATGCGCATGCATGCATGCCCCACCCCTGCAAGTTACACATCTCTCTGAATATGGCTCAATGAGTAATGGATTCTAATATGGTAGAAGACAAGAGTGTAACAATGAAAATAGCTGACAGCAGGGATAAGTTTTAGTCCCCCTCTTGAATTTTACACATTCTTAAGTATTTTGCTTTCTTACGCCCTTCAGGTTCCTCAGGGTGTGTTCTACCAATTCAGACATGCTTATGCAGCTGACTTGTTGGTAAGTGGGTGTAAGTAGGCTTAGGGGGGGTTCAACATAGACCATTTTATACCTCCTTACTTGCCCAAGGTGTTAATTAAGTTATTTCTGTTTTAGTGGTGGGAAGAGGGGGGAGGGAGGGCACAGGCAATCATGTATGTAAAATATACAGGTAGATATACATGTTTTTCAGGCTCTCAGATATCAGAGGGAGGCAGGAATAGGTGTAGTATCAGATTTAAAACATAGCTCTCAGGGGACAAATCTTTGTTTCATTTAAAAATAAAAAGCAAAATAATTTTAAATTTTGTACAATATGTGGAACATATAGAGCTGAAAGCTTATATTGGTGTTAAAGTTCAGCAAATGAAGAGTTGAACTGAGCATCTGTTCATTACCCAGCTAGAATTAAGACGGTCAGTTGTCCCATCTTTATCTACTGTTTACAGGAACTTGTAACCTTTTGTAAAGTAGATGAGAACACAGCTAAGTTTCAAATGGCGTCCAGTTTGACAAAAGATTGATTTGAAATCATAGCAGAACAAAATAACAAAACAAAATCCCCCTACACCAAAACCAACCTACCAGACAAGTAGCCAAATATTTGACTAAACAAAGAACCAGGTAAAAACAAGTAATCCCCCTACCCAAATATGACTTCAGGCCAATGGTTCAAAAATCACTGCCTTTGGTGCATAGCTCTTGCACTTGTTGGAGGTATGACTCTTGAGTGACGTGGTCTGATGGACAGAGTTTGTAACTAGGGAGCCAAGCCAATTTCTTGGTTCTGTCTGTGACTTGTATGACCTCGGGGAAGTCACCTTCTCTGTGTTTCTTTCTCCATTTGTAAAATGGGCAGCTAATGTCTCATTACTTACCTACCTCCTGGGAGTATTGTGAGATTTCCGTGCTTAACATTTGCACAGCACTTTGAAAATGTTAAGTGCAGAGTAGTGGTATTCTCTGGTCAGGTTTAGGCTGGGGCTTCAGTTTTTAATACTCTAGGCCGTTCTCCCAGTTTCCTAACTTCTTTTTTGGGTTTCTGGGGGTTAAGGATGAAGGGCATTATTGTGGGAGTGTCACTTGTGCAGCTCACTCCTCTTTTCCAGGGCTAATCAATGCTGTTCTCTGCCTGAAGAATACTGGGGAGAAGGACGGGAGGGAGTGAAGCACTAATTACAGGTGGTACAGAAGTGGATGAGAATGTGGGCAGAGTGAGTGGAAGGCAGCTGATTTCAAAAAAGAAATCTCCATTTCTCTCAGCAGCAAGGAGATATGATCTTCTTTTCCATATCTCAGGGTGGGAGGGAAGATACATCTCCCCTCCCATTAGCTGGGGGCTGGTAGTATACCAGGAGATCAGAAATATAAAAGGTTATTTATGAATGTAGGAAGTCCATCCACAAGACCTGAAAGCTTTCACTTCATCACACTCCTAGGACTTGAGGCATAGACATGCTAATTTGGCTCTGACATGTCCAGCACACCTATACACTAAACTATAGTCACCATGTGGTTTATGGCAGACTATTATGTGGCTGTGTTGGGGAGGTGGTTTTGGGTTCAAGTTTTCCATTTCTCCCAGGGTCACCTGGGACTGGTAGTTCTGTGGAAGCAACATGTTTAACCCCTGGAGGAAACAGAACCTCAGTTTGCCTTTGAGCCACTCATTCTTGTCCTTGGTGTGATACTGATGAGCTCTGAAAGGAATTGAGTCCAGTCAGTCCTTTTTAGACAGGGGGTCACCATAATGTAGAGCTTGAAGGAGCATGGATGATCTCGGGAGACCATATATTCCATTCTAGATATGTTTAAATGCCTTATCCAATTTGGTTTTTCAAACAGTCAACTTCTTTAATAGCCTACCTAGGCTGAGAGCTTACTAACAAGGCTCTGCTATCTTTTGATCCCTGATCCCTTTAAGATCCCTTGACAAGTGGGCAGAGCTAACTCCAGGAGAACTGGATTTTAAAAAGCCAGGTCCTAAGCAACCAGAGGAGCTAGCAAACGGAAGTTTGGTGAGGGAGTTTAGAGACTGAGCATGAGAAGCAGATACTCTAAACTTAGGTCAGTAACTCCCCCCCCCCCCCAAAAAAAAAACAAAGAACAAACAAACAAAAACAAAAAAACCCTGACAGAATAAAAATAATGCAGGCAGAAGTCAGCAGCTGAGTGGGAGCTATCCAGTTTATTGCACTGAATGCAGCATGTATGATTACCTGCCTTGGGGGCATGTGGTGTATGTGTACATTCAGTGCAAGCAACTCATGGCCCTCAGAGACTTCGTATAGGCTCCTGAGACTAGAGTGGCTGAACTAGAGGAGCTAAAGGAGACAGAGATGTACATAGAGGAAACTTTCAGAGACACAGTACAGCAGTCCCGCCTCCAGTCTGATAGTGCTGTTGAGAAGGATGAACGTCTTGGGGAAGAAGAACATCAAGATTGAGTGGAGGGAAATGATCCCATAGTTGGGATCCTCCTTCCAGATGATGTCATGGTATGCTTTTGCACTGAGTATACCCTCTGGGGGAAGGGACCTAGTTACCAGGAAGAGACAAGTAATAGTAATGGGGGATTCAATTATTGGAAATATAGATGCATGGATTTGTGACTAGGAGAACTGCAAGGTGAATTACTTGCTGAGTGTGAATGTTGCGGACCTCTTGAGATGTCTAGATAGACCAATATGCAGGACTGGGGAAGCGCCAGTGGTCGTGGTACATGTAGGTAACAATGACATAGTGAAAGGTAGGGGAGAGGTCCTGAAAGCCAAATTTAGGCTGCTAGGTTGAGATTAAAGTCCAGGACCTCCGTGGTAGCATTCTCTGAAATGCTTCCAGTTCTACACGCAGGGCCTGGCCTGAAGAGAAACAGTCAAATGAAAAAGAGTCACATACAATTACATCACATGAAGGCAGACAACTAAATATTGACAAATTTTATATGTGCTTGTATATGTAATGCTAGAAATGTAAATACTAAGATGGGTGAACTTGAGTGCTTCATATAAATAAGGATATTGATATAATAGGCATCAAAGAAATTTGGTGGACTGATGATAATCAATGGGACATGGTAATACTAGGATATAAAATATATAGGAATGTCAGAGTAGGTCAAGTTGGTGGGTAAGTGGCACTATACATGAAAGAATATAGTAAAAAACCTTAAATGAATCAAACTGCACCATAGACTCTTTATGTATAGCTGTAGGAATATACTACTGACCACCTGACCAAAGGGTGATGGTGACTGTGAAATGCTCAGGGATATTAAAGAGGCTACAAAAAGAGAGAACCTAATAATAATGGGGGATTTCAATATCCCATATTTGACTAGGTAGATGTCACCACAGGATGGGCTGCAAAGATAAAATTTCTAGACATCCTTAATGACTGCCTCTTGGAGCAGGTAATCTTGAAACCCATAAAGGGACAGGCAATTCTTGATTTAGTCCTAAGTGACTAACAGGATCTGGTCCAAGAGGTGAATATAGCTGAACTGCTCAGTACTAATGACCATAATGCAGTGGTGAGCAACCTGTGGCCCCCAGGCCGCATGCGGCCCATCAGAGTAATCTGCTGGCGGGCTGCGAGAAAGTAATCTGCAGCGGCCAGTATGTCCCGGCGGCCTGCGCCACTTCCTGCAGCTCCTATTGTCCGGGAATGGAAAACAACGGCCACTGGGAGCTGCGGGGGGCTGTGCCTGTGGATGGTCAATGTAAACACTGTCTCGCGGCCTGCCAGTGGATTACCCTGATGGGCGGTGTGCGTCCCGCAGGCCGCAGGTTGCCCACAGTTGCCATAACGTGATTAAATTTAACATCCTTGTAGGGATGCACAAACCCACCATAGAGCATTTAACTTCAAGAAAGAGAACTATACAAAAATGAAGAAGCTAGTAAAACAGAAATTAAAAGGAACAGCCACAAGAGTGAAATACCTGCAATCTGCATGGAAACTATTTAAAAACACCATCATAGAGACTCAAAATAAAGGTATACCCCAAATAAAAGGACAAACAGTATGAAGACCAAAAAAAAAAAAAAATTAAAAAAATGCCACCATGGTTAAATAGCAGAATAAAAGAGGCAGCTAATGGCAGTATGTTATCCTTTAAAAATTGGAAGTCAAATCCTAGCGAGGAAAATAGAAAGGAGCATTAACTCTGGCAAGCCAAGTGCAAATATATAGTTAGGGAGGTAAAAAAAGAATTTGAAGAGCAACTAGCAAACGACTAAGTCGCCATGGGTGGTGGGTATTGTAGGCTGGGGGAGACTGTGCCTTCCCAGACAGCCTAGCATGGCCCCGCCTATGCTCAGCCCCCAGGCCAGGCTCCCTCCTGCAGTTCCCAGCGCTCTGCCCAGACTGGCTGGGGCTGGATGGCCTGGCTCCCACAGGGACTTGGGGCGGCTGGGGCTGTGCTGCCCGCTTGGTGCTCGGACTGTGGCACCCGGCCACATGGAGCACTGGGGCTGGGGACACTTTGGCCATGCCGCCCAGTGCACTGGGGATGGGGGTGCTGTGGCTGCACTGTCCGGTGCTCTGGGGCTGGCTGCCTGGTGCACGAGGGCTGGGGGCACTGCAGCCACGCCGTCCAGCAATAGAGATGGGAGCCGCAGTGGTGGGTGTTCTGGTATCCTGCGGGAGAGGGCCTGGGGGGCTAGCCTACCCCAATGGCCGGGTCCCCTGCTGCCCACGTAAGACACACAAGCAATTTTTTAAAAGTATACCAGAAGTAGGAAGCCTGCCAAACAGTTAGTGGGGCCACTGGAAAATCAAGATGCTAAAGGAACACCCAAGGAAGGATAAGGCCATTGCAGAGAAGCTAAATAAATTGTTTGCATTGGTCTTCACTGCAGAGGATGTGAGGGAGATTTCCACACCCAAGCCACTCTTTTTAGGTGACAAATCTGAGGAACCATCCCAGATTGGGGTGTCAATAGAACAGGTTGTGGAACAAATTGATTAATTTAACAGTAATAAATCAGGAGCAGATGATATTCACCCAAGAGTTCTGAAGGAAATCAAATATGAAATAGTATAGCTACCAGCTGTGGTGTGTAACCTATTGCTTAAATCAGCCTCTATACCAGATGACTGGAGATAGCTAACGTAATGCTGGTTCTTAAAAAAAGGCTTGAGAGGTGACATAGGCAAGTACAGGCTGGTACACCTAACTTCAATACCAGGCAAATTGGTTGAAACTATAGCAAAGGACAGAATGATCAGACTCACAGATGAACATGATATATTGGGGAAGAGTCAATGAGGCTTTTGTAAAAGGAAATTGTGCCTCACCTATCTATTAGAATTCTTTAGTGGTGTCAACAAGCAAGCTGATATAGTGTACTTTGACTTTCAGAAAGCCTTTGACAAGGTCCTTCACCAAAGGTTCTAAAGTAAAGTAAGCAGTCATGACATAAAAGAGAAGATCTTCTCATGGATCAGCAAATAGTTAAAAAAATATGAAACAAAGCTTAGGAATAAATGGTCAGTTTTCACAATGGAAAGTGGTAAATAGCAGGTTCACCTCAAGGATCCATACCGGGCCCAGTGCTGTTCATAAATGCTCTAGAAAAAGGGGTTAACAATGAGGTAGCAAAGTATGCAGACAATAGAAAATTACTCAAGATGGTTAAGTTCAAAGCTGACAGCGAAGATTTACAAAGGGATCTCACAAAACTGGGTGACTGTGCAGCAGATGGCAGATGAAATGTAGTGTTGATAAGTGCAAAGTAAAGCACATTGGAAAACATAATCCCAACTATTCATATGAAATGATGGGGTCTAAATTAGCTACCACCATTCAAAAAAGAGCTCTTGGAGTCATCATGGACAGTGCTCTGAAAACATTCACTTAATGTGCAATGGCACTCAAAATAACTAGCAGAATGTTAGGAACCAATGTTAGTGATAGATAATAAGACGGAAAATATCATAATGCCAATATATAAATAAATAACACAAGAACCAGGGTTCACACAGTTAAATTAATAGGCACGAGGTTTAAAACAAACATAAGTAAATACTTCTTCACACAATGCACAGTCAACCTATGGAACTCATGGCCATGCGATATTGTGAAGGCCAAATGTATAATTAGGTTCAAAAGAGAATTAGATAAATTCTTGGAGAATTGGTCCACAATTGGCTATTAGCCCAGATTATCAGTGACACAGCCCCATGCTCTGGATGTCCTAAACTTCTAACTACCAGAATCTGGGATTGGTTGATGGGAAAGAGCAATCATTCCCTCTAAATCATCTGGCACTGTCAGAAGACAGGATACTAGGCTAGATGAACCGTTGGTCTGACCCAGTATGGCCATTTTTATGTTCTAATAAATCAGTTTCCTATGATATTTTTCTCAAGCTCGTGTCCAAATTTGAGAGAATCACACTTTTTTTTTTTCTTCCACAAGGATTTAGAGAGGCAGTCAAGCTTCAAAATAAAAATCTGGATTTCAGACTTCCAAGAGTTCAGCAATGCTTTGATCTGGGGTTTGGTTTGGACCTTTAAAGATAAGGTCTGCTTCCCAAATTTTGATCCAGTTCAGGATTTAGATTTCAAACATTTCCCAAATTTGGGAGGTGTGTGTGGTTTACAGATAAGGTTTTGTTTCAGGCCCATCTCTAATAAGGATATTGTTTCAGCCTGAGCTTATTTCTAACATTTCATCATCTTGAATCAGAAATTGTAATGTATTTAAACCTTGTCCTCTGAATACAGTGTTTTTGTGTACATTTAAATAAGTAGTATTGTATTTTAGGATGACAAAAGACATTCTTTAATTTGTTCTTTAACTTGCTCGCATCCCTTCTCCAAGTGTGCATTTTTTCAACAGGAAAGCACCAACATTGGTGTCACCTTTCCTCTTCACTTACAATACAGGATTAAAATTGTTGTACCAAAGAGTCTTGTATTTTTCCCTCTTTTAATTTATCACAACCACATATTCTAGAGGAAGTTAAGGTGGGGGAAGGGGGGAAGATGCTCAGCTGGTAGACAGCACCTCTATCTTGCAGAAGATTCATTCCATTCATTCCACTGCACATTTTGAATCTGCTGACAAGAAACTTGCAGCACAAGTAATCAGAGCCTTTACAAGATTGATTTTTGTCCCCTGCTGGCATATGGCATATAGGGGAAAAAGGCTCTCATCTCTCAAAGTAATCTTAACTATTTAGAAGCCATTATTGCAGGATTACAAATCATCTGAATACCTTTCCAGTGTAACTTAGTTATTTATTAGCAAGCCCAGCAAGTTAGTCAGGTACCATTATATACTGTAGGTCCAATCCTCTAGCCCTTGCTCTGTGGGAGTTTTACCTGAGTAATGGCTGCTAGATCAATCCCTGTATTTGCAAAGTTTACTAGACCTGTTTTGTTCTATAAACAAATCTGTGTAGTGTTAAATACCCTTTTAATTATTGAGAAGTCCTAACAAAGTATATTTGCAGCTCACTTTTTCAAATGGATTCAATCCAAAATGTAGATATATTCTGTCCTAGGTTGGTAAAAAATGCTTAAAGTCAACTTGTCATATGGACTAAATTAAATCTATTACCTATACAGCTCTGGAAAAGAAGATGTAGAGAAAAAATGGGGAAGCATGAGATTTATCTGATGTTTGGTTGATCTATGGGTATATAAAATCTTAAGTAATACAGATAATGTCACACAATATTGTAACATATATTTTCAGTTGAACATTATAAAACAATAAGGCATAAATGGAAATTAAAGGAAAAATCTGAATGGTTGTCAGAGAACACTTTTTCATTCAGAGAATCATAAACATATGGAATGGTGTGTCAGGCAAAGTTTCTGAGATAAGAAGAGTGGAATAATTACAAAATAGATTTATATCTTGAGGAATAAAGTACAGACAATGGGAAAGAGCTTGATTTTTACCAAAAAAATTCTCATGAAAGTCACTAATTTTCTGAAGTTTGCCTTCTATTCTTCGATTACTAATTATATATAAACATGTGTGTCATACATATACATACAGAACTATACTATATTTCGAATACATTTCAGTATATATAAACACACAGAGACTGGGTATGCTATTTTTATGGTTATATCACTATTGCTATAAATTAATGGTTGATGTGAAGATATTGGGTGTTTAAATTCTATTAGAAATCATGGAACTCAAAGGCACTCTGGTATCATGGTGATGTGTGCAATATAAAAACCAATATAGACAAACAGATAAAAAGGCAGCTCCCAAGGCAAATAAAAGCAGTAAACATAATTTCATTTGTGCAACCAGTAATTAAAGACAGAGATGGAAAATGCAAAGCAGAAGATTGTAAAGTCTCTTAAACCTTAGACTTTTTACAGAGATTTGGATAAGAAGATACAGTTTAGTACATTTATAATCCAAGTCTCAACAATAACACTGGTCTCTCAGATTTCTATTTCCTCATAAACTGCCCATTGATATACACATTATGCTGTCAAAAATAATGTAATCAACTCATATTTAACTAAGACTCTGAAGAAGCAATGAAAAGGCATGCATATGACAGAATTGGTGGGAAGAAGAGGAGAGCCCAGCCCAAATATCTTACTGACATACCCCTACAGCGGGGCACATTCACAGCCCCGGACCATTTCTCTCAATGCATTATCTTACCTGCTAGCCTCACTTGTGTCTTATCTGGCTAGAGCATAGTTTGATAACACCTGTTTTGCTACCTCAGTCAGACAATGGGAGAGCAGCAAGCCCACACTATATAAATCCAACAAAAAGGACATATAGTTCTGAGAGTCCTGTGGTACCTTTAAGACTAACCGATGAAGTGGGCATTCACCCATGGAAGCTTATGCTCCAATACGTCTGTTAGTTTTAAAGGTGCTACAGGACTCTCTGTTGCCTTTTACAGATCCAGACTAACACGGCTACCCCTCTGATATAGTTCTGAGTTTCATCTGCATATTGGTGACACGGCAGAGAGAAGCATCTCACTGTCTCTGGTAGTAGTGGTATATACACATTAAGCATGTATATATATGAGGAGAACAAAGATGGAACATAGGAGAACAAAGATGGAACATAGTGGTTTCTTGTTGAGGAACAGCAAATACACCTTTTGTACTTTTTGGAGAAGAAGAAACAAAAACATGGAAGGGGTGCTACTCTCTGTTAAGCTACTTCAGGGCAAGTGAACAAAACCTTGTGGTCAGTGGTATGAGAGGTAGATTTAAGAAATGCAGCTTGAATACTGTATCTGTTGACAAGAGATCATCCACCATAGATGATAATGCTAAAACTGTAACCAAACCAGCCATGTCTAAAAACCAGAATGGAAGGATAATCTATATTATGAAAATGTGACCAGACTTATTTCAACATCATCTTCTCAATTACCACACCCTCAAACAGGAAGGCAGATCTCTCATCACTTCTCTTTACAAGCAGTGGAGGGCCATGGTCTAACTTTCAAACAGTTGGGTATAATTTCCCGTAGCATTTCTAAGATTTCATTGGGCAAAAATGATGTAGAGAAAGCAGGACAGTTAAAACCTCCTGTCTTGACTCAGCTCCACTTAATCATTTCTTTAAAGAAAATGGATGGTAAATGCCTTGCAGGAACACTGAAATCAAGTTAAGACAAGTCAATTCGCTAGACTGCCCGCCATCTAAACAATTCTGCTGGACAAGATTTTGTTGATGCCTTGATAATAATGGCTTCTTCACCTCTCTCTCTGTCATTGGGGGAAAGGTTAAAAATTCTCAATGCAGCAATCTGAGTTTTTGAGGTCTGTATTATTGGAACTCCAGCTTTCTCTCCTGCCACTTCTCAAGTCACAGGGCATCTGTAAACCACATATATAACCTGCGAGAATGATTTGAAGGGAGGAGATATTACCAAAAGATTACTCTTTTACTCTTCAGGGCTATTTATCAGCAGAATCAAAGAATGATTTTGCTTTTGTATCATGTAAGGAAAAATCTCTTTCTAGCATCTCAACCAGATTTGGACTCAGAAATCAAAGTATTTGCAAAAAAAATCCTATTTCACCATGCGTTGACTAGTCACATAAGGTAATTTTTCCAAAATTGCCTGAGCACTTAGGGCCAGATTTAAAAAAAAAAAAGAGGCTCCTAAAGAGGCAGATAGGTGTGTAGTGGGGTTCTCAAAAGTACCTGAAGTCCTGTTGATTTTAATGTGAGTTAGGGGACTAGCTTAGGCCTGGATTACACTAACCCCACAATTCGAACTAAGGTATGCAACTTCAGCTACGTGAATAACATAGCTGAAGTCGACGTACCTTAGTTCAAACTTACCACGGTCCAGACACAGCAGGCAGGCTCCCCTGTCGACTCCGCGTACTCCTCACACCAAGCAGGATTACCGGAGTCAACGGGCAACACTTCTGAGTTCAATTTATCGCGTCCGGACAAGATGCGATAAATCGAACCCAGAAGTTCGATTGCCTGCCGCCGAACCAGTGCGTAAGTATAGACAAGCCCTTAGACACCAGGGGCCTATTAACATCTTTAGTCTCCGACATACCATTAAAAAGCTGGCCCTGAGTGCCTAAATTACTTTTGAAAATGGGATTTAGGCTCTTGGTCACTTAGGCATTTTTGAAATGTTACCCATAATCAATATTTGAAATGTCCAGTGGCCCTCTTATTGCATTCTCTCAATGGGGAAAAATTAGCATAATTGCCACATTTATGTTCCCCATGAACCTGCTACTTGCCACCTGCCTGACGCAATGGGTTCCTTTAATTAAAATAATAATAATAATGAAAAAGTCCAACAGTATCAGTTTAATGGTGAGAAGTAGCATTAAAAACAGGGAAAATGGTTTTAAATTATGAGGATGTTCCAATAATAATACCAGTACTAGAGTGTGTGGGGAAGAGACAAAAGTGATTCCTGACATTCAGTAGTAACCTCTGTTGTTAAATAAATAAAGACACTGATACATGTGAAAGAGACCCCATCCAATGCTAGGCTTAAGCTTTACCTCTCCACCTTTAAAAGAAAAAAAATAAGAGAAGATCCTCAATGCTTCATCAGGAATGATGGAGAACTTTCTATTAAAAAAATGGGGAGGACATGTAGTCTATTATATTGAACAAAGAACTAGAAATCAGAATGATTACTGGCTTAAATCATGACTGAGCCAGAAACTCACTATTTCAACTCAAGGCAGGTCTACACTACGGGGTTAAGTCGACCTAAGTTATACAGCTCCAGCTACATGAATAATGTATCTGGAGTTGACATAGCTTAGGTTGACTCATTGTGGTGTCTACCTGACCTACTATGTTGGGTTTCTCCTGTCGACTTACCTTATGCTTCTTGTTCCAGTGAAGTAGTGGAGTTGATGGGAGAGTGATCTGCGGTCGATTTAGCAAGTCTTCACTAGGCCCGCTAAATCGACCCCTGGTGGATCAACCGCCGCAGCGTCGATCCATGGTAAGTGTAGACATGCCCTGATACCTCAGTAAACCTCAAATATAAAAACTGCATTTGAGCTGTGCTTTCCTGGGAAACTAAACTGCCAACAACAGACCTCTCTAGTTTTGCTTATTATTACATTGATTTTCATCATAAACATTCTAAGATTGTACCCAAGTGCATTCATTATTACTCTTAATTATTAAATAAATTACTTATGTCTTGAAGGATGGGAATGCTAATATAGCATAAAACCTGTGAAGACAGAGCCTCTATATTGCAACTGCCAGTTTCAATCTAATATATGTCTGTCCTCCTGTTACTGAAAGTTATAATATCTGTTTAGAGGCCTATGCAAAATATTGTGGTGTCTTATTCCAGTTCCTAGTGTGTAGTGCTGGAGTCCACAGAACAAAATAGCAACACAGTTGAATCTAATTCGCACACTCAATGGCCATTAAATCTCCAGTGTTATCAATCTGGCATCTTTCATGAGGTATTATTTAAAATAATTCAGTAGCGCTGCTGATTTTTGATCCATGCAGAAGTGGAAATCAGTAGACACCAAAGCATGTTTTCAGAATTGGGTCTTTTGTTGGCACTAAGAAATACAGCAATACACTGGGTCAAAAGACAGCATTCAACAATGATGGAATGGGAAAAAAAAAAAGGACTGAATGACTGAATGCCTACATATATCTGGAAGAATAGCATATAGATGGAAAGGTTGTTTAAAGAATTCTACTATTTTCATGTCACCTAGAAATTTCCCACAAACATACAATATTTTATTATGTTACTTAAAATGTATAAATAACCACTAATTTTGAATAGATGTAGATAGATATAGATAGATAGGTATATCCAAGATTTTCAAAAATAGCTAGTGATTTTGGCTAACAGGAGGGAAAAAAAGTTTAATGATGTCCACAAATATTTTAATGGGTCTTGGCCACTGCCCAGCAACTCAGGCAGGTGGCTGAAGGCTTGGGTGAATGGCATCTGTGACCCATTGTTTAGTACAATTAAAACATAGAAGAACTCTGACATGAATGGGATTTAGCCACAATATGTAGATCTGTTGAAGAAGAAAGTAGAATTATATTTATCCCTAATATGCAAAGAGAGCTGTTTGTGCCAAACAACATGAGTATTTGAACAAGATACATTCAGATGTTGACGCATATGAATTACTTTGTATGTATTGCTTGATAGCATACCATTGCACAAAGTTGTTAGCATCACTCTAGGCATGTTATGGATTTACTGTATTTCATACAATGCAATTATTGATTTACATAAGTATTGCTATTTTTCCCCAAATGTAACAGATTTTAGCTTGAAAGGACTATAAACTGAGAGACTTGCTATAGTTTAAAATTGGCAGCTGGTCGGGAGATGAATGCCAAGCAAAGTGAGTGTACAGGAGGTTCCTGCTGTTTCTGCAGGGAAGCATCCCTGGGTGAGACATCTGCTGTTCAAACTTCATAACACATTGTATCAGGTGACAGTCAGTCCATACCTAATCCAAATTTCTTCCACTGTAAAATTTTCTGGCCAAGTGAAAATACATTTATACTCTGCATTATCTGTCAAAAATGGTCAAATCTTGTTAATTAACTTATCCATGTTTTACTAATGAATCTCTACTTTTCTTAGTATTGTCATTGCTGTATAGCAATAATTTATTTTTCCATGCATGCTTTTAGTAGAAATGGCCTGAGGCGCAAAATCCAGATCTGAATCTGGATCTAAATGTCTTCAAATTCCAGGCCTGTTTGGATCTGCGTTACTTTAGGGGATCCAGTTCCAGTTTTCATTTAATCACAGACTTCCTACACTCTGACTCAAGTGAATGACTGCATGGTATCACCATTAAAAATGTTTCCGTGGAACATGTGTAGTAGTTGTAGGAGGTAGTTGGTGATACATTCTCCTCATTCTGGTGTGTTTTAGAAACACTTTTAGCATAAATCCTCTAGTGTGATTTGCACTTCACTTAATTTATAAATATATAGACAAGCCTCAGTCTGCACATCATAACCAGCAATGTTTTTGTATCATGCACCTCAAATGAGAAAATCTGTAAATCAGTTTGCTGTTGTCTCATCTGTTTTCTTTGTCCCTCTTGCTGCCCCTTCTGCTGTCTAAGGGGAAACTGTTCTTTTCCACATTCTTTCTTACAACTGCTACTGCTTAAGTGATGGACAGAGAGACATGTTTTAGGAGGAAGAAATGAAAACTGAAGCCCATAAGGGTCAATGGGAAAATGTCCCCCAATAGGATGCTTTCTTAAGAACAAAATGACATCACTGCTGAATCCCTCTAAAATCAGAAACAATATTACTGAACAAAATCCACCTCCACTCTGACCACAACCATTTCCTTTAGAAATCCTTCTGCTCACATTCTGCACCACAGCTAAACCACGTGTGCTTACCTTCAAGGCTTTCCTCAGCTCCAGTCAAAATCTTTGCTTTCATCTTCTACTATCTGCCTAGTTTGCTTCACTGAGACCACAAATTTGTTTGTGCCATTCATCCATTCTTGTTTTTGTGCTATCTTCCTTGCCTCTGTTCTATTTCTCGAACCTCTGCTCTTCCTGGGCCTACTTCAAATCCCTCCATAGAACATGTTCCTTCTGTGATTGAGAAAACATTCCATAAAGATATAAACCCAGATTCTCATCTGGGATAACTCAGAGTAGCTCCATTGACTTAAATGGTCCCCCTGAGGCTCTGACCCTATTTAATTTAAACAATGAAAAGCCTGTGTCTCCATTTCCTCCCTCAGTGTACCATGTGTATGTTTTGTTTTGTGCAATTCCTTGAGGATAGAGTCTGTATCACTCTCTTGTCCCATACAGAGTTGAAAACATTGTTAGCCATTGACTAATGATAAATAAATAATACAAAAGGCTCCTCCCTTGGCCGTCTTTTCTGAGTGAGCTGTTCGCAAAGTAAGAACTGGGTGTAAGGCCTGTTGAGAAAAGAATAAACCTTATGTGGCTCTGGGAGTAAGCTTTGAATTATCGCTTTGACAGAACTAGACTGGGATAATATTAGATGAATTTTTGGCAGTTAACCCATCACCACTAACGACCACAAGATCAAATATATTATTTTATAGCCCTTACTTGCACCTCTTATATACTACATAGGATCAAAAGAACGACTTGCCTGTTGGTTGGTATATAAGAGAGTGTGGGGGTGGGGAGGGTGGAAAAAGGAGATTCCCATCACAACTGCTGCTCAATAGTTTGGGAATATTGAAGCTGGATAAGATTCCATACTAAAGAAATTCCAGAGGATATAAAGTTCGACATCATGTGTAAGCAACATGTTTATTTTTCACTGCTCTTTTCAGTTCCTCTCTTTCTTTCATGTCTGAGGAAATGAGTATTCCTCTAACTTCTCTATTTGGATTAAGCTTTCCCTAGGCTAGTTAGCTGGCTTGCCATGTGGGTCTTCTCTAGCTGTCATAGCTATGACTACAACTCATTTCATAAATAGCTACCTGTGTTACTGACATTTCTTCATTACTACCTCTAAATTAGGTGTAAGTATTGGTTTCATATAAATGTTTCCTTCTTATAATCCTTGTACCCCTGTGAATATGATGTACTATGTGAGATGTATGGACTCATGGGGAATTAGTCATCCTTTAGGTCCTTAGAAATGATCCACGCACAAGTCATCTTTTCTTCAAAAGCTGATAGAAGTTGGCCCAATAAAATTTATTACTCACCCTTCTTGTCCCTCTAATAGTGGCCCAGTTCAGGCTCCAATTATGTGAGGACTATGGAGGCAGTTCTGTGGACAACCAGTCGGTGGGGCCCAGCATTGGCTGACTGTATTTACCCCAGGATTCCTCCAGTTCTGAACCCTGACATCTGGGAAAGAAATAGTCAAATCTCAGAGTTTTCCAATTGTATATATTTGATAATTAAACTAAATAACTAAGCAAAAAGAATAAACTAAAATTCACATAAGCAAATCAAATTCAAATATCAAATCATCCAATTAATCTACTTATCAGGTTGATAAACATTTTCAAATAAACTGCCAATTCTTAATAAGATGTACTTAATTATTTGGGAAGACAGCAGTTTTGCTTAACTATGAGCCCTAGAAGTAAAGTAGTGTAGTTGTAGCCGTGTCTGTCCCACGATATTAGAGAGACAAGGTGGGTGAGGTAATTGTCAGTCTCAGTACCAACTGATATATTCATATTCCAGCTGGCTGGCTGAACACAGGGAAGGTCAAATCACTCCCAGGTTGAAGGCAATGTTGAGACTACATCTCTGATACCAGTTAAAGCAGACTAGCTATCACCTAATCACCTATAATTTAGACAATATATGTCTCTCCCCCAAATTACAGGTAGCCAAAAGTCCAATATAATTCAAGACTATTTGGCTTGTGACATTAAAATACAAGAATTTAGGTGATGATAACATAATTTCTCAGGATTAAACATACAACTCCTAATCCATAACGTATGCATGTGTGATCTTTTAGCCAGAGAGGTTATTTAACCTTGGGCTGTTTTAGGTATTTGAGAAACTATTGTCCAGGCAATGATCTCAAATAAATTCTGTGTGTTTTATATACACACTCACATAGTCACTCACACACTCACTAGCAGCCACCTATTAAGCAAACCAACCAACCACAAATGCAAGAATGCTAAGGTAGATGCATCATTCCACTACTAAAAATTGGAAAAAATAAATCCAAGAGACTGATACTTCATGGGATGGTTATTGCAATTCTTGTGGTTTCATTCAGCTTCAGGAAGCTAATATATTCATAATACTGGATAGAACAAGTATGGATAAATTTTGGAAGAAATGAATGTAGTTTCCCCTAAATTTGTCATTATTAGTAGGATGCAACAGTTCACAGTCCTACATTTTTTCAGTCTGAAGAGAAGGTTATGGACATTAACCACAGTTGTAGAAAATGATTAGGTTTGGCATAGATGTCAGGAAGGTCAAGCTTTCTTACAATTTTCTCCCCCTTCTCCCCTCAACCAATCCCCCCATCCACAACTTTTCCTGTTGTGCACAGGGCATAGGGCTCTAATTATCATATGAATAATCCAGTTTCTGAATAACATACATTATTTACAACAAAAATCATGCCCCACAGTTGTTCTGTGCATGCAACATAGAAAGTGCTATTGACTTTGAAGGTCTCTGTAAAAGTATAATGCATATATCAGTTGTTTATTTTTAAATGTCTTTTCACCATAGACTAAATAGTTTCAAACATTAATAATGGATATTTACCTAGAAAAAAAATACCGTCTAAGGAGTGTACTGCCTAGAGGATAATATTAATTAGTAATAATAGTCCATAAGTTAGCATGTATTTTCAGAAACTATCTTCTTTTACATATGTATGGAGAATACTAATTCCAATAACCTTGTTCAAACTGGGTCACCTCCTTTGAGGCTTTGTAAATATCTAGATGTTAATCCTTTTTACCTATGCAGCTGAGAATTGGGAGTTGCACATGAGCATTGTAGGGTATGTCTAGCTTGCAAATAAAAGTTCTTAATTCAAGCCACCTAACCCACATTAGCTAACTTGGGTTAAAAATAGCAGTGAAGACAAGGCAACTCAGCTTTTAACTTGCATTAGCAACTGAAGTTCAACTTCACACCCCCCAAAGGGCTTTAACTCGAGTTAAAAACCAAGTTGCCATCTTTTCACTATTTTAACCTGAGTTATCTAACCCGGGTTAGCTAACCCAAGTTAAGAACACACTACTTGCTGCAGTGTAGACATACCTGTAGAGGAAAATATAGTTCCTGTGCACTGTGGTTTATAATCAAGCTGCAAAAATGTGTACTAGTCTGGAATATCAGGTCCAAAACTGGTAATGGACACCTTTAATATGAAAAGCCTGATTGTGGAAATCATGTTTTGGTTTCATAAAATGGAAACTGGTTTTGCAAAACCTACCTAAGGAAAAATAATAATGAGGCTCACAAAATCTCATCATCCCCAAGCCCAATAATCCTTAGGTCTGATTTAAATCTATAAAAATAAGGAACTGTTGAGTTCAGGCTTCAACTTCAGCTGAAAGCTTCTTTTTGTTGTTGTTGCTGCACACTACAAGGATATCCAACCAGAGGGTTGCCTTGAATAAAATGAGTGCTGTAAAACCTCAGCACAATGAGGGTGAGTTAAGGATGAAATATCAGCCTTGATTCTGAATTTTCCTAGTTCATCCTTTTAAAAATATATTTCTATAGTTTAATATATTCTTGATTTAGTTGCCTTTTTCAGCATTCGCCACCTTGTTCGTGTTTTATGCAATGTCTGATAGCAAGTGTCAAGAGAAATTTAAAATTATAGTTCATTTACTCTGGTTAAACATAAGGAAGCAAAAGCAATTACCAGAGTAAAATGATGGAATTAAAGATTCTTCTTGCAGCCTAGTTAGGTATTTAGTGTTTGATGAGTGTTGCAAAAGATAAATCCATTTTTCATAGAGGGCTGTATCAATCTACCAATCATGAATGAAAGCCACTGAACATGATTTAGATATCAAATATATGGTTTGCAAACAAAAATCAATCTTTGGCTAGGGAGGTACAAAGTAGTTGACAATACAGTGTCCCTTTTTTGTTCCTCAGTAGAAGAATGCTTTTTTTAAAGTGAATAAGCCTTTTGAATAAGCCTTATACAACGTTTTGAAAATTCTTACTAAATGTATGCTTAAAGAAAGATTACATTTTAAAGAGATCCCTGAAGACGTTCTGCAGAAGATCTGATGTACATAATCCCATATATTCAGATTAAATGCATCCTTAACATGAGGATAAAATGTTAATTAGTTTTTAGTTTAATTACAGGCTTACTACATGCTAGAAGTTTAAATTTAATTGATTGGTGATTCAGTTTGATTGACCATAAAAATTGAACATATACTTATTGTTTTGGTTTTACTGCATAATGGCAATTATGCCTAACCTAAATTAGTGCATGTGCATCTGTAATTTAATCCATGGTTTATACTGCACTGTACTTTATTCAGAAAGATACCTGTTTGATTATTAGATATAGCAAATTTTAATTCATATAAGACATATTAACCAGGTTTTTTTAGATGAATGACTTATAAATTCAATGATATAACTGTTTTTACATCGTTCCCTATAGTGATATTTAGGGCTAAATTGAGCCTATAGGTTCAGACCTAAGTATGGGGTGGCATGTACCTAAATTGTCCCTGGAAGAGCTGGGGGGAAGAATTGTGCCAAAATTCCTCCATGCTAATCTCTTGATCTGGAGGTAAAGCCTTGTTCTGAGTGTGGCATACTCCTTTCCACCAGCTCCTTTGGCTATGGTTCTGTCCACTTGCCACCCACTTGCTTGCCCTGTTCTCCTTTCTTCATTTCAAGGGTCAAGCTGTGACTCTGACAGATTTTGTGCTGTGCAAAGGTGGTGATGTGGGTATGTGTGACCTTATTCTCCTTACTCTGTGTAGTGTATTCTCACTCCCCTCTGCTCCATTGTGAGCCAGCTTCCCTGATGAGGACAGGGAAGGTGCCATAGCCATGGGTCTGTCCATTCTCCCTCCCTCCCCACTTGCTAACAAGGAGGATATTAGATGTGCCTCTGCTACCTTTCCCCTGTAAGCCTGTAACAGTGGTACAATCTAGTTCTTAATAGAAGTACAAGAGTCCTCAACTAGGACTTGACACGCTGTGGTCCGTTTTTGGAGGGATTTGCATGTGTAAAGTTTTGGGTTATACTACTTTTGGCTTTTCAGTTTGTAAGGAAGAAAAGATTAACTATAGGGTTCTTTTTGTGACAGTTGGAACAAATTCTTTTTCTCTCAAAATGCCACAGGAAACTGGGCCCAAGTAAAAACACTTCTCAGGAGCCAGAGTTTTAGGAACAGCTGTACCCTAGTTTTTATGACCATTATATAGAAATTTTACATGTGCTTTCTAAAATATATCTCTACATATAATTTATTTGTTGTTAGGAGTGGAGCCAATATGGAAACATTTTGGCTCAGTTGAATTTTTTCAGCTTCCAAGGTTTTTAACGTTTCTAAACTTGTAGTTCAAAACCAACTCAAATAAACATGTACCTATTCTCTTTTATCATCCATGTAGGGACACAGTGCTGTTCTTATTTAATTCAATAGGACTTCTCAAGCCAATAAGGACTACTCAGGCATGAAAAAGGTTTCTAAAATCCAGCCCTAAATATCTAAATGTCTCTGTTTATAGTCAGATGTAGTATTAAAAACATATTGAAAGATCTTCACTATTTAGAAACATCTAATTACTGGATAGAGACCCAGTAATGCAAGTTCTGGTTGAAATTATATGCTGGCCAGATCCTCATTTTTATCAATCAGTGTAACAATGTGGTTATGTTAATTTACACAACCTGAAGATCTGGACTTTAGTTAACAATGTTTTATTGTTTTGTTTGTAATTACTAATTTGTATTACAGATAAGCAAAATTGTTGACAGTTCAGGTTAGTTTCTTATACAGAGTATTAAAAGAGAGGTTGTCAGATGCACAAGATAGGGGAATTTAACAGAGTTGAGGCTTTAGAGGTTCTGAGTTATGTTTAAGTATTACATAGTGTTATTTATTATAAAAGTTATATCAATGCTTTAGAAAATGCTTCTGAGTCCTACCATCTGCTTGTATTATTGTTGTTCACAAGGTTTAGTATTTTTTTCTGGGGTCTAGCCAGCCCGCTTGTGTGTAATAATCTGGAGTCCTTTTATACTTTCCTCAGTAATTCACATTCTGTTGCAAAACCAGTAAAACTTTAAACAACTACTTCTCATGTTTAATTCATGTTGGGGTTATTCTCAGATGGTCTTAGAATGCACCCATTCACTACAACCTTCTTAAAATAGCCTTTGAATATACAAACTTACAGATTCCTTCCCCATTTTCCCAGAAGGAACCTTGTACTGTATTTCCACTGTGCGTGCGCGCGCGCGCACACACACACACACACACACTCTCTCTCTCTCTCTCTCTCTCTCTCTCTCTCTCTCTCTCTCGAGAGAGAGAGAGAGAGAGAGAGAGAGAGACCAGGGCCTGCTAGGTGCAGCTGAACACCTATATTTCCCATTGACTTTGGAATTAGGCCAGTTGCAAATGTACAGGTAACGTGTATATTTTTAAAAACAAAGCTGTCCTTATTTTTTTTTGTTTAATTATATATATTACAATGAAACATGATCCATTTGATTTGAGAGTTAGAATTGCTGATTTTCCTATCATATTCTATTTAAAGATTTTAGTTAATTAAAATTCAGGGTATTTGAGTCGCACTTTGGGTTACCCAGCTAAACTTTCACTTCAAAAGTATCCAGTGAATTTTTCTTATCTCTATGAATTGATCATACACAGCTCCCTCTAAATATTTGCTATTCAAGCTGGGTTGGTTAGTTGTGACTTGCCTAATAAGTCACATGACATTGTTTCTGGTCCCTGATTGATGGACTGTATAAGTGTTTTCTGCACTAACCTTAGTGCCATGTGGCTTGAAATTCAGGTTCCATGAAACTTCTTGCTGATGGGCTTGTTTGTGTGGAAAACTTATTTATATTTACAGAATATCTGTCAGGTGCTTCGTGCGTTCATGGAAAGTAAATGCAAAAGGCATGTGACCATGCCAAAGAGAATTCATTTAAAAATGTGAATGAATATTCATGGAAAATGTGTTGTAGCATTTACCCTCTTCTAGTAAAGAATATTGTTAACATTCTATTAAAAGGTCAAGCATTTATCAGAGACAGAAATAACTATATCAAACCAAAACACCTCAGTTTGTTGTCTGAGGCTGTATCATATTCTATTAAACTGAAAGTTCTGTTGCAACCTTAACAATAGTCCAGCTGTTCAGCATAACCACCCCTCAATCCTGCTCCATAGCTTTGTCTTCGCTAGCTAACACATGGAAGCTAACATGAAGTAAAATTCTAGTGAAGAGAAGATAGTTGTAATTTTAACATGTTACCAGGTTGAGGTAAACACAAAGGTCCCCCCCAGTCTTTACCTTGACCTACTAGCCAGTGTAAAATTTACGAACTGCCTAGTGGATTTTACCATGGTAATTACCATGTGTTAGCTAACACCAGTTAAGAACGCACCTTTTTCCCTAGTGTGGATGCACTCTGTGAGTGGATTATGGCAGGACTCCACCCATGTAGAGACATGTGCTGAACTGGGGCCTAAAGGGAGATTTTCAATTGACACAAATGGCAGTGAGTCACCCAGCTCCCATTGAAAGTGGATGAGTTAAGTGCCTAACTGCCACTTATGCACTTAAAATCTTCTACTGAGTGTGTATGTACTATCCATATAGAAAACTCTACTCCCATACAAGCAAGAGGTAACACTGTGAGGATGTCTAACACCCAATAGCTATGAATGAGCACAGCAATGAATTTTAAGTCCAGACAGTGACATATACCTTTAAATGCTCAAAGGTTTGCTCATAATTTTAGCCTCATGACTCCCAGTGTCTTTAATGGAAGTTGGATGGCAAACTATACATACAAACTCTTTGAATATTTAGGAGACAGCATGGAAGTGTTCTGTGTTTTTGCTGTGAAAACCTATATATATGAAAGTCAAGTTCAACAGTCCATGAAATGATGCACTAATCTCAAGAGTTCACATGCAATTTGGGGTATATTTTCTTCTCCATGCACAAGCAATTGTAAAGGTAATTGCCACCCTGAAAGTAAAGTAAACCCACAAAACACATATACTGTAGCTGCAGCCTGAAATGTCTTGTAGTAAAATAGCTTTTCTCATTTTGCCTCAAAATGAAAACAATTTTTGCAAAATAACTTCTGGAGCATATCTTAACTTTTGCCGTTTTATGTCCTCAGTGACTACTTTATGATGTTTGGTAGTAATATATAACTGTTAAGATACATATTGCTTGACTTTGTATGGTTTTCCTAGTATGTTCCTTGGTGTGTTTGTAGATTTTCAATAAATAGTTTATTTGCAAGATTATTATTTTGGTCAGCTTTCTCTGCCTAACATAATTAACTTCGTACAATAAATAAATAGACTTGCACTAACTATGGTGATGATAGTACTATGTCAGAGTAGATCAGACAGAGAAAAAACAATTACATTGTCTATTCTATAGCACTTTTCATGAGAAGACCTAAAAGCACTGTAAAACCATTGCTCAAAAAAGGATCAGATGTTAAAGTGGATCTAAAGAATATCCAGAGTTGCAATACTGAGGAGTTTAAAAAAAAAAAAAAAGATTTAAAACAACACCCTCAAGATTAGTTAGAGATTGACCTATGCCCTCATGTTTCAGGGCATAGGTCAATCTCTAACTAATGTGTGTTAGGAAGAAGTTTTTCCTAGGGGCAAACTATTTTGTAACTCCGTACTGCAGGATTTTTTGCACCTAGAATTGGCTGCTGTGAGAAACAGGATATTGGACTAGACTGAAGCCTGGTTTGTCCCAGTATGGCAATGCCTGTGTTTTTATTAACACTCAGAACATCCCTAAAAAATAGGTCGATAATCCCATTTTAGAGATGGTTACAAGGCAGCAAGGGATTAAGTGACTTGACAAAGGTCACTAACTAGCACTGCTTTGTAGGCTATGTGTACATAATGGCTTTCCATTGCTATATCACTGGCAGCAAAGATAAGAGACAAGATTCCTACAAACATAGGCAATTAATACTGGGATCTAACCTGGCTCAGAGCTATCTTGTGGTTTAAAAAAAAATGCCCGCAGCCATAATTACATTGATGATGATAGGGCTCCTACCATCGGTGGAGCTACATCAATCTTTGAAAAAGTGGGAAAACTTTGCTATAAAATACTAGTGCATGCAGGAGCCATATAAACTTGGTTAAAAAAGAGTTAGAAAAAAAGGGCTCTGTTGCTGCCTTTGCACTCAGGCATCTACACTGATCACGACACAAGACAATGTATCCCATTCAAAATCTATGTGTGGTTGCAAAGTCAAGTACTTGAAAGTTACAAAATGCCAGATTTATAATTGTCCATTCCAACCTAATTAAGCCCCCTTTTGCATCCAACCAGGCATTGAATGAGGCAGGGGTCCCATGGAAAAGTAAAATGGCATCAGATACATTGATATTACAGTTTGGGCTGGTTCATTTTTTGGTGATTTTTTTTCTTAAAGAAAAAAGTATTTTTGATTAAACAAAAAAGGCTATTATCCCAGAAGGGGGAAGTGCGCTGCTAGTACCATATGCTGGGTCTCAGGGTGAGGGGGTGGTGGTGTTTCAGTTGGAGTCCAGGTCAGTTTTCTCTGTTTTGCCCCACCTCTTGAGGAGTTGGAGGAACTCCTGCTCCATCTATTGTTCCCATGGTAGGGGATTGGGATGTGGAGGCCATGGGCTGGGGCCAGATGGAGGTTCCTTACAGTTGCCCAGGCTACTCCTAGATTTTCCCAGCATCTGCTGCTGTTGCTTCAATGATTTGAGCTAGATTATTGAGAATGTTCAGTGATTTTTGCAGGCTGCCCACATTTTCCTGATTCTTGCCAGTGATTTTTAACACTTTACCACTCTAAATCTGAATGGTATTTCATGGGACATAGAAAAGACTCTGCTATAGCCCTGAGGGGTTTCTCCCTGCTGAGTATCAAAGGCCTGCTGCAAAGAATGGAGGTGTTAATGCTTCTCAAAGAAAGTCATAAGAATTCTTTATAATGGCAAATGTTAGGCAACCTAAATATGGGTTGGTTACCAGCTTCCCCTGTCCTCCTGATGTTACTAGACTTTGGATGTTACAGATATTTTTGTGTCTGATCCTCATGTGATGTAAATTGATGTAACTCCATTAAAGTCAATGGACTATGCTGAGATGCAGACGAGAATTTGGCCCATAACGTATGGCATTGAAATTAGCAGAAGAGCAAGACCAATCACAATAAGAAAGGATCAAAGAGTAATGGTTAGTATGCCAAAATTTACGGAATAATTGTCATCTTCATATAGCATAGCAGGCCAATGGAAGCTGGAAATGTTGAGAGGGTGTTGCTACCTGTGGGAAATTTTCTTAGGGAACGTAAACAATGATGGGCTCAGACAAGCTGTTAGCTTGTTGCCCCTTTTATGATCGGTTTCTGGGAAACTGGCTTGTCATCTCTCTCGATGCATCAATGACAAAATGGTCTAAGAAGGATCTTGTGTTAATGGTAAAACGTATCATATTTGTTCATTGCTTCATGCAGACCTCTTGTGGCATTTCTTCTGCACTCGTACGAAAGTGTTTTCAATGTATAGCGAGGGGCTGGTGGATAATGTTAAAATGATCTCAGAAGAGTGAATGATTTTTAACCAAATAGGAGGTTTTGGAAGAACTGGGCCAGTTCCCCAGCTGATGTAAACTGGATGCAGGTTTATACCAGCTGAGGATCTGACCCATTATGTTTAGGCTTTTTAATGCAGCAGCAGGAAAATGCAGAATTATCTGTCAATTGAGAATAATTCAAGTGGATGGATGACTCAGGACAATGCATCAGCCTTCTATAGCTATTACTAAGGCTCTTTCAGTCGATCATCTTTGAAAGGGTTAGAAACATGTTACTTTCACGTGAAGAGCTCTTGACTCTTAAGAGCTAAGAGCACTTCACATGAAATGTGAATGTCTGTTGAACATTTATTCTATTATTAAACCATTCTAGTCTATTACCAAACCAAATTGTAGCAGGTTTCCCCTCTAGTTCCTGGCATTTCTAGATTCGAAAAGAAATGTGGTGTGATATTAGCACTCAGCTAATTATATTGCTCCTGTCTTAGTTTGCACTAGGCTTGTCACCTTGTATTTTCTTGACTCATCAAATAGATCACACCATTCACCCAATAGATCCATTATGGTGTAATGGGCGAACTCAGAAAAGGACAAATTAATGGCTTTGTTGGAACAATTAAAGTCTACCTCAAATCTTATTTTAAAAACATCTGTGTAATAGGCTATACTCTAGAAGCCAACAATAACTCCGTTAAAACTCTTAGAATCTACTGGGGGCTGTTTATGCTCAGACATGATACAAAAAAATTAAGTTTTCAGTAAACAAAAATTCCTACCAATACACACGGATTTCACCCTTAAAAACAAAATAAGAGCTCTCTTGTGGTTGATTAGCTATTGCTTGCAGTAGGGAAAATGGGGAGGTGCATTACCTGAAAACACAGCTTCCGGTCACATTATGCCCTATAAATACAAGTACCTTTTGGAACTGAGAAGTCGTAGAGTAGAACTGTAATGGTAATTGTTCTTTATTTTTGGTTTAAAAAATGTGGAACTGTTGAGGACCCTGGTGCCCTTGTCTATAGTAGGACACTAGAATTTTTTTCTAAAGTTATCCACTGTTCTGCCACTGGTTCAACCACACTGGTGGTAGCAATAGTGGGAGGTCTAATGTATAGAAGGCAACAGTCGCTGGACCATGTCTGCACGTGGGAATAGCCAGACTCAGCATTGCATGTAACTCTGTAATTGTACTGATGTTGATCCCTAAGTGTGAAGCAAGGCCAGCTGGGGTTTGCACTAATTGGGGATTATCCCAATTCCAAGTTGGGAAAAACCTTGAGTAACTCACTTGGTGCAAACCCCTAAATGGCCTTGACTACACTTAGTGCAGCTATTCTGATTGCTGATCTGAAACTGCTCCCAAATGTGGACAAGCGCAAGCAGGGTGTCATGGGGCACTGCCCTTCAGCACACTCTCTTGTGGCCCCTCCTGACCTTTCAGGTACATTGCACTCAGGGCCCACTCAGGTTCTTTCTACCATTTACCTTGACTAAATTGGATCAAGATATGTACCTCCTTCACCGTTCTCTGGATCCATATAAGAGCCTGGTCAGCTCTCCCAAACCAAGAGTCCCCAACTCTCCTCTTTGGAGCTGGGCAGTAAGTTAGCCAGATGTAGGGCATCAATCAGCTTCTCCCTCAGTTGGACACTTTCCCAAATAAGTCATCAGGCTCAAATGGTGCAGCAGGCAGCCTTCTCTTGCTGATGTCAACCCCACTATGGTGGAGGAGGCAGCATTTATGCTGGTTCCCTTCTCCCAGCTCATCTCCAATTGGTCAGATGAGAGGAGAACCTTTCCCCACCCTCTCTGCATGGCTCCTGGCCCTGGGTACTTAAAGACACAATGAAAGGATTTTCCTGCCAAGCATCACTTATTCCCAGGACCGCTTCCTCTCTATCATAAACTCTTAGGTTCTTATATATATCTCGGACCTTTCACAATTTTAAAGGGCCACACCAAGTGATGGGTTGAGCTGACTACTAGGCACCACTATCTTGAAAGGGGCAGACTACCCCACCACACCAGGTTAGAAAGCATAGCATAGCAGCTAAACATTTTTCATTTTGTTATTCCTCACCCTGCCCTCACCCACTCTGTCTGTTTTGTCCACATGTCATATCTTATCTGACACCCTCACAAGGGCAGGGACTGTTGCCTTTGTTGTTCTCTGTACAGCACCTAGCACAATGGGGCCCCAATCCTTGATTCCTAGGTGCTACTGTAATATAAATTAAATAATGGTGCTTAAAACATGAATAGTGCATGGACCACTAGTAGTCCCCCTGTTGCTATCCTCAGTGGAGCTGAAACAGTGATAGCAAAATGGGGAAGTTTTAGGAAGGAAAAAAACTTTATGAAGACACAGCCTGATTTCAAGCTGAAGATGGTTCCCATGCTGCTGGAGCAGCAGGGTGATATCACAGTTACAGGGAAATGTTAACTTGAAACTGAGTCCAAGTCCCTGCTGTTACGCTTTTATGGCAATGACAGATACTTAGATGAAAAGGACGGATTCTGGCAGCTGGATCCACATGAGGTACTAAGTTAAAATAGCACATGACAGTATGCTGTAAACCTGGGTAACAAATCTTCCTATTGTCATGGTACCCTTGACATACAAATACAATGCGACTTATGCAGTGGTTTGTTTTTTTCTTTAAAACAATTGAATCAAACACTGTAAGCATATTCCCTAAAATGTATTATGAATTATGCAAGCAATGAGTAATGAAGTAAAATAGAATATAAGAGCTGTTATATTAAATCATTGTATAATATGTAATAGTTTCAAACTACCGCATGTCACTCCACCATAACATTTGCAATGTAATGAAATGGTCCACAGTGATTAATATTCTTAAGTGCTTTCCTTTTTTTCTCTTAAGAGCTTCCAGACAGAACAACAAGAAATATGCCACATTATCAGTGTTTGTGTGAAATCAGAGTGTCACAATCTCTATTGGTTTTACCTTCTATCTATAGATTAATAAGTCTGATCTGTGTATTACAAACAATTGGGGAATGCATCTTGGGACAAATCCTTGGCTCGTGTAAATGGATGCTGTTCCAGTGACTCCATTGGAATTATGGCCATTTGCACCAGCTGAAGATATGGCTTCTTAACTTCAAAGTGAATTAAGGATGCTCCATACCATTAGTGTTTTCTCTTTGTTGTTCAGATTTCTCCGGAGGCTTGGCTTTTGTTTTTGTTCACATGTATATACGTTTGTAGTTTTTTTAATGATTAAAATATATTATTTGAAGTAAAAACACCAAACTAAATCTAGGGAAATTTTAATTTAAATAGTTTCTGTGACTTAAAGCATGGTAAGAGTGTAACACAATGGAGTATAGTGAAGTAGTTTAAAAGTCTCAAATTGTTTCAATGAGTCACAACGGTCGTTTGCTCCTCATTTGCTCCTTTTGTAGTTGAGCTTTATGGAAGTTGTGTCCACAGGAGGAAAACTAGGACCTACAATTTTTCATTAGTTCAACTAAACAAATTATAACTCTGAACAGAGTTAGATGAAAGTATGGTAAAAAAACACCTGAGTCCTGCCTCCACTGACACCTCCATTGTTATTACCATTGGTCCAGAGTTGCAGGTTTCAAGTTTAAGTCCAATTTTATAGTGAAGGTTCACTTCAGTCTATGATGGGGTCCCACTGCATTAGTCCCCTTAGAATGCAGAAATTATCATCTACCCTATGTCTCATATTTGTTGTTTTTCTTAAAGCCCCAGTTCCTGGACTCAAGTGAAAACATGCCCTGAGTGCACCCTATAGACTCAGAAACCAAAAGGTAAATAAAAAGAACCTAAATATCTTACTTTAAAAAAAAAATCTCATGAATGTTAAGCCAATCTCATTCCTGGGGTGAAGGGTGGAAATGTCACTGAATTGAGTTAAGGAAACTAAAGCTGCAAGGTAGATCAGGATTTGCTCTGGGTGCTGGGAGGCCATGGAGGGTTTGTGAGAGGAAGTCTATACTTACGGTGGTGTGTCAAGGACAGACACTGCATATCCAGCTAGCCTGGGTGTAAATAGCAATGTAGATGGTGAGGCACTGCTTAGGTGAGTAGAGAATGGATCCACCAGAACTGTAGGATATGTACCCTGTGCAGCTCTCTGCACACCCAAGCAGGGCCTCCTTTGGCTACATTGTTATTTTTAGCAGTGTAGAGGCCTACTGCGTCCCCACTGCTGGAGAGTTTCCCCACCGTAGTGAAAGACTTGAACAGCTAGAAAAGGCTCTGGCAGAGGGGAGCCAGCGGGTTAAGTCTCTGGCAGTGGGGAGCTGCAGGAGCCTTTCCTTGCTGCCTCCCCTCTGCCAGAGCCATTCACTGAAAGGTGTAGATACATACTACAGTGCGGACACAGCCTACCTTTCATGGCGACGTGTAGCTATGCATACCCTATGTGCTCCCTCAAATATAGACAAGGCCTGAGTTATACAGAAGTGTGTCATCTAGGTGTTGGTTGCCCTGGGAGAGAGTATGTTGGTGACGTGATGAGCATAAATTATTCCAGTCAAGGCCTACAGTTAATTCTGCTCATGGATTTGCCTTTAAAGGAAAGTCAAATATGAAATTAATCAAATGGGTCAGCATGCCCAATCCCATGCCCGCTTTTGTAAATCTAGCCTGTAGTTGGCCAGAGGCAATGCAGACCTGAGGTTCCACTGCTAGCAAAATACTAGTAGAGCCAACATTTGACTTGGAGGTTGATATCAATCTTATCAGTTGTCTATTGTTATCTATTGCATTTTAGAGGTTCATGCGGGAGGAGAAATTAGAGCATTGCTCTTGTACCATCAGTCCTGTCAGGGGTTCAAAATGAGGACCACACTTCAGTCTGAGCTCAAATTAAAGACTTTTTTATTTGTTGCCATTTAAAATAGAACATATGATTGATGGTATAGAGTGCTCTGGGAATATATATGAAGAAAGCTACAGAAATAATTATAAAGTATGGTCTTATCAGAAGGTAACAAAAACATTATCATCCCACAATATTATAGCAGAAAAGCACAAAGTAATTTAATAGTACATTGAAGTAATTAAAAAAGCCAACAAAACAAGAAAACAGGGCAACTAAATCACCTAAACACAAAACACAAAAGTGTGTGCAACAATGTCAGACTCAGCATTCATAATCATTAGTAGAACTGCCTCTGCATGTTCACTTTGGTGATACCATGTTCAGTGCATGAGAGTGTGACAGAGCAATGAATACAGCACAGTCAAAAGATGAAATGTAACCTGATTTTCATGCTCATTCAGATTACTTTGTGGATATTGTGCCCAACGACCTTCCACCAAAAGGGAGAGGAGAAGATCTAAAATCAACTTTGCAATGGAATGCATTTTATTTTCAATGACATAGGCATTAGGCCTCTCTTTTTTTCCTGGAGCTTCCAGAGATGTATCTTACTAGAATCTACTTTATGAGAAAACATAATCTTAGTCAAAAAAGCCCCAAACATTAAAATATTGCAATATAACCCTACACTATAAACATAAAAATTATAAGTAACATAAAATGAGGAAACAATAATATTACACTATAATTCATGTTTAAAACAAATATCTCAGATAATGATAACACAGATGTGACTATACATGGTGAGCAAAGGACAAAGTGAGACCCAGACATAAACATCAGTAAACATATAAACTGACACATAGTCAAATTATACATCTGCACAGATATGTTTATTCATGCAGTATATTTTGTATCCTTGTATAGAAGCTGTAGCTTGTATTACATTTAATTACTTTCCCTGTGGCTTTATAATTGAATAGGATTTTTAATGTGTAATTGGAGTAGGAAAGAGTTGATTCTTGAATGTAGCTAATAAATGTTTGCCAAAACAATAGTCTTTTTTAACTTTATGACAGTTTCTAAACGAGGGTGACTTCTACTAGAAACTGTATGATAAAGCTCTATCTACATAAGGGCCTTTCCCAATGGAAAGAGTAGCAATGACTTCAGTAGTTTTGGATCAGGTCCAAAGTGAAGGTGGCTGCTTATCAAAGGCAACTTATAAAAGAAGGCATAAGGTATACAGTTGTGTATAACATTTTTCCTCTAGTTGTGATCAGATGTCTAGAGCTACAGAATAGTAGACCAATGTTAACAGCCAGTGGAAGGGTTGAAATGTTGTCATTGGTCAATAATGTAGCATCTTAGTTAGTGGTGAGAAGACTGAGGAGGGAGTAGATAAAAAGCCATAGTCCTCGAATGATGGAGATGTAGTGTATTTGATTTTTTTCATCTGGACAGAAGGTTGCATATGTATGGGCAGTGGGCAGCTCTAGAATACAAGGCAAAGCCATTCTCTTCATGTCTCACAGAAAGAACTCTACAATCTTTCAATAGTCGGAATGGTGTGTTTGTGCAGGGTAGCATGGCACGGAAATCAGATCAGTCAAACTTCAGTGTTTCGATGCCTTCCCCCCAGTCTGAGGCCTCAACAAACACATTCAATGATGCAGTGAGTTCTCTTACACTCCACAAATCACAAGAAATTTGAAGGAGGATTTATGTCATTGCTCATTTCTCTTATATCTGGGGACTATTAAGCATAGGCTCTGTTCTTCCTCTTAAAGTCACCTGTTAACACAGATGGGAGATACATGAGCAGAATTAGGGGTGAATAGACTCCATATATTTATTTTTCCATTGTTGTCTATACAAAAGAAAGAAATGTACAGTACAGAACCAGGAAGCATTTCTACAATGCACAAGCCAGTAGTCTTTGATGCTAAGAATACTGGGCCAAATTTGGCCTGTTGTAAGCATGTGGAATCCATTGGAGTCAATGGAGTTATTACCAGAGCTGAATGTGGCCCATCATCACTTCTGACTTTATGAAATATCCTAATTCTTCTCATAACATATGTATTTTTGAGATTTCATCAATCAGACTAAAACTGATGTTATGCATCACAACTGAATTGCACTGAGTATAATGTGTCAAATTCAATGTATTTTAAGTGAGGAAGTTACCACACTTTTTTAAGTGAAAGAGAGAGATTGGTAGACAAGAGATGCCCTCTCCTTAGTGATAAAAGCATAGTGGTGCTTAGTGCATTTAGTATTAAGTTGGAATGAGCATACTGAATGAGTTGAGCATACTGAATAGTGGGATAACACTATTGTATGTGGGCTCAAAAAATAAGGGTGGCAGGTGGATGTCTGCTG
Source organism: Malaclemys terrapin pileata (assembly GCF_027887155.1). Lineage (NCBI taxonomy): Eukaryota > Metazoa > Chordata > Testudines > Emydidae > Malaclemys > Malaclemys terrapin. The sequence continues at coordinate 98,118,595 of NC_071508.1, read as the reverse complement.
TGAGGATCTGACTACTATCTCTTTCATAAAGTTATGTGACCTAACTGGAAAATGACCACGGCTTTATTTGATTACAGCTTGATACCTCTATTGAGGTTTTTTTAAAGTGGCTAGTTGTTAAAAAGAAAACTATATTCAGTCAGCAACCCCCCCCCCCCCATGTGTGGACGTGCTCCAGCATTTGCACAGGCAGTTATTATGACTGTGCATGCAAATTGGGAATGCATGTGAAAACAGCTATTTAACTCAGAAGTAAGCCTTTGAATGTGCCTTGACCTGATTTGCATGCTAAACTGTGGGTGCACAGATGAGTTCATACTATTTGCATGCTTGAGTGGATCTTTGCTTTTTTTCTTCTGATTAGTTAGGTATCAGTACTGCTGTAATGTGAAGGTATACCTGTATGTAATTCTGTTCCAGCTAAAGGAAGTCACACAAACAAATATTAGTATTTCATTCATTTCTTCCCTCAAAGACCCAGTATTATTTCTTCTGCCCCTTCTTTTCTCAGAATATTTTTAAGCATTCACACAAGACTTAGTTGGTTTCAGGAAGCAGATGCTGAGTCTTGGGAACATATTTTTTCCAACAGCAGCATCTGGATGTATAGCTGTCTTCCCTGGTGGTGAGGCTGGTGGCAGTACAACAGCCTTCAGGGCTAATATCAAGGGTCACGCTACTCAGGGAATTGTTAAAAGTCTTTCTTATGAATTCTTTTTTGTTGTTGTTGACTTGCTTTTGATTTTAAGGAACTGGTTCCACTACCTGTTAAACTAGATCATTTACAACAATTAGGTCAATTTCACAATAAAAGAAAGAAGCTCCCCAAGGAACAAATGTATTGTTTGACTTTGGTTTATTTAAGGTTCTCTCTTACAAACTAAAATGCAGGCCACTTGTACTCTATGGGCCTAGTTCTGCAGTCATTTGCCCACACAACTCCTGTTGATTTCTGCAAACATTAGGGGCCAAATTCAGCTGTGACAGAAATTTAAATTGCTTTTGTGATGAAAGTGGTAAAATACTGAACCTTAGCAGTAGCATTAAGAATAGTTAACAGAGCTGGTCAAAATATTTGTTCATTTTTTTAAACATGAAAAATGGCCTTTTTTTCAAAATGAAAAAAATTGAAGAACATTTTAGCTTTCAAATGTTTCCATTTTTTTTACCTTTCACTGAAAACTAAAACAAGAAGTTTCTTGGTTTTCTGATTTTTATTAAATTCTTCTCCTCTCTTCTTCCCATCTTCCCCCTTTTCCATTAGTAAGATGAAAAAACAAAATATGGAGAAAGGGGAGTAACAGGGGAAAAAACAAACAACATTTTGTGAACAAATACCTATCATTTTTGATCAGCTCTATTAACAATAATTATTTCTATAGCATCAGACATGTGCATGGAGTTTCACAGAACAGTTAGGAAGATGCAAGCTATCCCCCACAGAAGTTTGTCTCAACTGACTTGATTTTGTATTCAGTGGTTGTTCAAACTAAGTGTAATCTAATCATTCATAGTGATGGAGACAGGAGGGCTTGTGGTAAGAAAAGAAAGGTGTAAGATAAAGTTGGCCTCCTGCTTTATCCTACGGCCTCTTGTTAGTGGCTTTCCTGCTGCATCTCTTCTATCCTGTCACATATTGTGCACACATACTGGCTGTCAAATTCTGCTTTCAATACACAGGTGGAAAGCATCAAATAATTTACTCCAGATTTATACTTGTGTAACTAACAGCAAAATGTGGCTTAAAGAATGCTGGTTACACTACTTTAATACATTTAATACTTGATGGGCACTGGTGTCGCTGCTGAATTTGATCAAGAGATTTCCAGATGAGTTGTATACCCTTACTCCAGGCTAAATTTGGCTTTGACCCTTCAGCAATAAAAAGGGATATTCATCCCTGCTTGGAACTAAAGTGTTATGCCAGTAAGTCACTATACTTTCATTCACACATTATTCATCCAAACAGGGAAATTATTACACTAAAAGATGCTGTGCAACCAAAGTACTAATTTTCCTTAAATATTTTGGCCTAGATATTAGTTCTATCAGTATTAAAGGACCAGAAAGCAACCGGATTTTCGGACACTTGAGAATTCCTCTGCCATGGGGGAACTCTCAGCTTTCATAGGACTTGCATAGCCAGCGTTTGGTGGGGTAGTCCACCATCAAGGGGACGTAGTGCCTTGTGGTCAGCCCATCCCGCTGCCTGGCTTGGTCCTTTAAGGCATCCAAAAGATACATATAGAGAATTGTACCTTTAAGGGCCTGAAATCTTGCTCCCTTCACACCCAAACCAACTGGGAAAGAGTTGAGAGAAGAGGAGCAGAAAAAAGGCTGCCTCCTCCCTCACAGCAGACAGACACTGACAGAAGAAGGCTGGCCTGTGGAACTCTCCAGATTGGAAAGCTAATTGGTATTCATCTGAAGGGAGATGGTAAAAGCCTTGCTAAGGCAAGAGGCCTGAGATACAATCTCAGTCCCAGAGGGAGGACTGAGGGAGACAGTTGTGTCACTAAAATAACTGAAGGGGGAGCTAGGCTGAGAAAAGCCATATTGAGAGGAGGTTTAGATTTATTAGGAACTGGGGAAACTTTTGGGATGGGGGAACCTATACCAAAGTGGATCCAGACTGCTGGCACTTAACATTAAAAAGGTTGTAGAGCCGTTTTTAAACTAAGAGATGGGTGAAAGCTGATTGCTGCAGAGGAGCACGTGGATCAGACAGAGACTTCTCTTAGAGGAGAGTCTATTGATAGAGATTCTCTAGGTCTTAGTCAGGAGGAGAGGATGGAAGAGGATAAAGTATGGGCCAGATCAGATGAGAAACATTCACATAAAAAACAATCTGACACATCAGAAAAGAGCAGACAAATAAACAGTAACAAGTTTTTAAAGTGCTTGTACACAAATGCTAGAAGTCTAAATAATAAGATGGGTGAACTAGAGTGCCTCGTGATAAAGGAGGGTATTGATATAATAGGCATCACAGAAACCTGGTGGAGTGAGGACAATCAATGGGACACAATCATTCCAGGGTACAAATTATAACGGAAGGACAGAACAGGTCATGCGGGGAGGGAGGGAGGGCGATGGGGGGGGGGAAAGTGGCACTATATGTGAAAGAAAATGTAGAATCAAATTAAGTAAAAATCTTAAATGAATCCACATGTTCCATAGAATCTCTATGGATAGTAATTCCATGCTCTAATAAGAATATAACAGTAGGGATCTATTATCGACCACCTGACCAGGACAGTGATAGTGACGATGAAATGCTAAGGGAGATTTTATAAAATAAATAAATTAATGGCGATAGCCTATCTCCTAGAACTGGAAGGGACCTTGAAAGGTCATTGAGTCCACCCCCCTGCCTTCACTAGCAGGACCAAGTACTGATTTTGCCCCAGATCCCTAAGTAGCCCCCTCAAGGATTGAACTCACAACCCTGGGTTTAGCAGGCCAATGCTCAAACCACTGCTATCAAAATTAAGAACTCAATAATAGTGGGGGATTTCAATTATTCCCATATTGACTGGGTACATACTCAGGATGAAATGCAGAGACAAAATTTCTCGATGCCTTAAATGACTGCTTCTTGGAGCAGCTGGTACAGGAACCCACGGGGGGAGAGGCAATTCTCAATTTAGTCCTGAGTGGAGCACAGGATCTGGTCCAAGAGGTAATTATAACATGACTGCTTGGAAATAGTGACCATAATATAATAACATTTAACATTCCTGTGGTGGGAAAAACACCTCAACAGCCTAACACTGTGGCATTTCATTTCAGAAAGGGGAACTATGCAAAAATGAGGAGGTTAGTTAAACAGAAATTAAAAGATACAGTGACTAGAGTGAAATCCCTGCAAGCTGCATGGACACTTTTCAAAGACACCATAATAGAGGCCCAACTTAAATGTATACCCCAAATTAAAAAACACAGTAAAAGAACTAAAGAAGAGCCACCGTGGCTTTACAACCATGTAAAAAAAGCAGTGAGAGATAAAAAGGCATTTTTTAAAAAGTGGATGTCAGATCCTCGTGATGTAAATAGAAAGGAGCATAAACACTGCCAAATTAAGTGTAAAAATGTAATAAGAAAAGCCAAAAAGGAGTTTAAAGAACAGCTAGCCAGAATCTCAAAAGGTAATATCAAAATGCTTTTTAAGTACATCAGAAGCAGGAAGCCTGCTAAACAACCAGTAGGGCCCCTGTATGATCGAGATACAAAAGGAGCACTTAAAGACAATAAAGTCATTGCGGAAAAACTAAATGGATTCTTTGCTTCAGTCTTCATGGCTGAGGATGTCAGGGAGATTCCCAAACCTGAGCCATCATTTGTAGGTGACAAATCTGAGGAATTGTCACAGATTGAAGTGTCACTAGAGAAGGTTTTGGAATTAATTGATAAACTTAATAGTAACATGTCACCGGGACCAGGTGGCATTCACCCAAGAGTTCTGAAAGAACTCAAATGTGAAATTGCAGAACTATTAACTATGGTTTGTAACCTGTCCTTTAAATCAGCTTCTGTACCTAATGACTGGAAGATAGCTAATGTAACGCCAATATTTAAAAAGGGCTCTAGAGGTGATCGCGGCAATTATAGACCGGTCTTACTAATCTATTAGATTTCTTTGAAGGGGTCAACAAACATGTGGACAAGAGGGATCCAGTGATCGTAGTCAGGGCCGGTGCACCCCAGCATAGTCACCCCAGCTCACCTCTGCTCCGCCTCCTCCCTGAGCACGCCGCCCCCGCTCTAATTCTCCTCCCCTCCCAGGCTTGCGGCGCCAAACATCTGATTGGCGCCGCAAGCCTGGGAGGTGGGGGAAGTGGAGTGGCTGCTGCGCTGGGAGAGGGAGTCTGAGCCACATGTGTCAGCGTGCCGCCGGCAGCCCAGCCCAGGAACGCTGTAAAAAAAAAATTGGGGGCACCGCTTTTTGGCGCCCCCAAATCTTGGCGCCCTAGGCAACCACCTAGTTTGCCTTAATGGTAGCACCGGCCCTGGTCATAGTATACTTAGATTTCCAGAAAGCCTTTGACAAGGTCCCTCACCAAAGGCTCTTAAGTAAATTAAGTTGTCATGGGATAAGAGGGAAGATCCTTTCATGAATTGAGAACTGGTTAAAAGACAGGAAACAAAGGGTAGGAATAAATGGTAAATTTTCAGAATGGAGAGGGGTAACTAGTGGTATTCCCCAAGAGTCAGTCCTAGGATCAATCCTATTCAACTTATTCATAAATGATCTGGAGAAAGGGGTAAACAGTGAGGTGGCAAAGTTTGCAAATTATACTAAACTGCTCAAGATAGTTAAGACCAAAGCAGACTGTGAAGAACTTCAAAAAGATCTCACAAAACTAAGTGATTGGGCAACAAAATGGCAAATGAAATTTAATGTGGATAAATGTAAAGTAATGCACATTGGAAAAAATAACCCCAACTGTGCATATAATATGATGGGGGCTAATTTAGCTACAACTAATCAGGAAAGAGATCTTGGAGTCATCGTGGATAGTGCTCTGAAGACGTCCACGCAGTGTGCAGTGGCAGTCAAAAAAGCAAACAGGATGTTAGGAATCATTTAAAAAGGAATAGAGAATAAGATGGAGAATATCTTATTGCCCTTATATAAATCCCTGGTACGCCCTCATCTCGAATACTGCGTACAGATGTGGTCTCCTCATCTCAAAAAAGATATACTGGCACTAGAAAAGGTTCAGAAAAGGGCAACTAAAATGATTAAGGGTTTGGAACGGGTCCCATATGAGGAGAGATTAAAGAGGCTAGGACTTTTCAGCTTGGAAAAGAGGAGACTAAGTGGGGATATCATAGAATCATAGACAGAACAAGGAGCAATGGTCTCAAGTTGCGGTGGGGGAGGTCCAGGTTGGATATCAGGAAAAACTATTTCACTAGGAGGGTGGTGAAACACTGGAATGCGTTACCTAGGGAGGTGGTGGAGTCTCCTTCCTTGGAGGTTTTTAAGGCCCGGCTTGACAAAGCCCTGGCTGGGATGATTTAGCTGGGAATTGGTCCTGCTTTGAGCAGGGGGTTGGACTAGATGACCTCTTGAGGTCCCTTCCAACTCTGATATTCTATGATTCTATGATTCTATGATATGATAGAGGTATATAAAATCATGAGTGATGTGGAGAAAGTGAATAAGGAAAAGTTATTACTTGTTCCCATAATATAAGAACTAGGGGCCACCAAATGAAATTAATGGGCAGCAGGTTTAAAACAAATAAAAGGAAGTTCTTCTTCACACTCACATGACTGGAGTACTGTCATGGATGGATATAAACTGTTCAGGAAGGACAGGCAGGGCAGAAAAGGTGGGGGAGTTACGTTGTATGTAAGAGAGGAGTATGACTGCTCAGAGCTCCGGTATGAAACTGCAGAAAAACCTGAGAGTCTCTGGATAAAGTTGAGAAGTGTGAGCAACAAGGGTGATGTCGTGGTTGGAGTCTGCTATAGACCACCAGACCAGGGGGATGAGGTGGATGAGGCTTTCTTCTGGCAACTAGCAGAAGTTGCTAGATCGCAGGCCCTGGTTCTCATGGGAGACATTAATCACCCTGATATCTGCTGGGAGAGCAATACAGCAGTGCACAGACAATCCAGGAAGTTTTTGGAAAGTGTAGGGGACAATTTCCTGGTGCAAGTGCTAGAGGAACCAACTAGGGGCAGAGCTATTCTTGACCTGTTGCTCACAAACAGGGAAGAATTAGTAGGGGAAGCAAAAGTGGATAGGAACCTGGGAGACAGTGACCATGAGATGGTCGAGTTCAGGATCCTGACACAAGGAAGAAAGGAGAGCAGCAGAATACATACCCTGGACTTCAGAAAAGCAGACTTTGACTCCCTCAGGGAACAGATGGGCAGGATCCCCTGGAGAATAACATGAAGGGCAAAGGGGTTCAGGAGAGCTGGCTGTATTTTAAAGAATCCTTATTGCGCTTGCAGGAACAAACCATCCCGATGTGTAGAAAGAATAGTAAATATGGCAGGTGACCAGCTTGGCTAAACAGTGAAATCCTTGCTGATCTTAAACGCAAAAAAGAAGCTTACAAGAAGTGGAAGATTGGACAAATGACCAGGGAGGAGTATAATAATATTGCTTAAGCATGCAGGAGTGAAATCAGGAAGGCCAAATCACACTTGGAGTTGCAGCTAGCCAGAGATGTTAAGAGTAACAAGAAGGGTTTCTTCAGGTATGTTAGCAACAAGAAGAAAGTCAAGGAAAGTGTGGGCCCCTTACTGAATGAGGGAGGCAACCTAGTGACCGAGGATGTGGAAAAAGCTAATGTACTCAATGCTTTTTTTGCCTCTGTCTTCACGAACAAGGTCAGCTCCCAGACTGCTGCACTGGGCAGCACAATATGGGGAGAAGGTGACCAGCCCTCTGTGGAGAAAGAAGTGGTTCGGGACTATTTAGAAAAACTGGACGTGCACAAGTCCATGGGGCCGGATGCACTGCATCCGAGGGTGCTAAAGGAGTTGGCGGGTGAGATTGCAGAGCCATTAGCCATTATTTTTGAAAACTCATGGCGATGGGAGATGACTGGAAAAAGGCTAATGTAGTGCCCATCTTTAAAAAAGGGAAGGAGGAGGATCCGGGGAACTACAGGCCAGTCAGCCTCACCTCAGTCCCTGGAAAAATCATGGAGCAGGTCCTCAAGGAATCAATTATGAAACACTTAGAGGAGAGGAAAGTGATCAGGAACAGTCAACATGGATTCAACAAGGGGAAGTCGTGCCTGACTAACCTAATTGCCTTCTATAAGGAGATAACTGGTTCTGTGGATGAGGGGAAAGCAGTGGATGTGTTATTCCTTGACTTTAGCAAAGCTTTTGATACAGTCTCCCACAGTATTCTTGCCGCCAAGTTAAAGAGGTAAGGGCTGGATGAATGGACTGTAAGGTGGATAGAAAGCTGGCTAGATCGTCGGGCTCAATGGGTAGTGATCAATGGCTCCATGTCTAGTTGGCAGCCGGTTTCAAGTGGAGTGCCCCAAGGGTCAGTCCTGGGGCCGGTTTTGTTTAATATCTTTATTAATGATCTGGAGGATGGTGTGGACTGCACTCTTAGCAAGTTTGCAGATGACACTAAACTAGGAGGCGTGGTAGATACACTAGAGGGTTCAACAAGGACAAGTGCAGAGTCCTGCACTTAGGACGGAAGAATCCCATGCTCTGCTATAGACTAGGGACCGAATGGCTAGGTAGCAGTTCTGCAGAAAAGGACCTAGGGGTCACAGTGGACGAGAAGCTGGATATGAGTCAACAGTGTGCTCTTGTTGCCAAGAAGGCTAATGGCATTTTGGGCTGTATAAGTAGGGGCATTGCCAGCAGATCGAGGAACGTGATCGTTCCCCTTTATTCGACATTGGTGAGGTCTCATCTGGAATACTGTGTCCAGTTTTGGGCCCCACACTACAAGAAGGATGTGGAAAAATTGGAAAGAGTCCAGCGGAGGGCAACAAAAATGATTAGGGGTCTGGAGCACATGACTTATGAGGAGAGGCTGAGGGAACTGGGATTGTTTAGTCTCCAGAAGAGAAGAATGAAGGAGGATTTGATAGCAGCCTTCAACTACCTGAAGGGGGGGTTCCAAAGAGGATGGAGCTCGGCTGTTCTCAGTGGTGGCAGATGACAGAGTAAGGAGCAATGGTCTCAAGTTGCAGTGGGGGAGGTCCAGGTTGGATATTAGGAAACACTATTTCACTAGGAGGGTGGTGAAGCACTGGAATGCATTATCTAGGGAGGTGGTGGAGTCTCCTTCCTTGGAGGTTTTTAAGGCCTGGCTTGACAAAGCCCTGGCTGGGATGATTTAGTTGGGAATTGGTCCTGCTTTGAGCAGGGGGTTGGACTAGATGACCTCTTGAGGTCCCTTCCAACCCTGATATTCTATGATTCTATGATTCTACACAGTGCACAGTCAACCTGTGGAACTCCTTGCCTGAGGAGGTTGTGAAGGCTAGGACTATAACAACGTTTGAAAGAGAACTAGATAAATTCATGGAGGTTAAGTCCATTAATGGCTATTAGCCAGGATGGGTAAGGAATGGTGTCCCTAGTCTGTGTTTGTCTGAGGGTGGAGATGGATGGTAGGAGAGATCACTTATGTTAACACCACACCCAGACACTAGAAGGCACACTAGCGGTGACAGACAGAATGACACAGCCCCTGCCACACCCTCTCTTTCTCTGGCCCTGGTGTAGGAGCCAGAGGGAGGGCATAGCCAGAGCATGGCCCACTCCAGAAATCCTCACTTGGCATATGATTCCTGCAGGAGTGTTGCTAGCTGGCCTAGAAAAAAGCAACCCCAAGACTGGTAATTTATTAAATTGCAGAGTATTTGTTGCCCAACACCAGTTCTGATAGCATATATGTTCCAATATATTTGTGACATGTTGTTTGTAACCATATTTGTTATCTACCATGAACGTCATCAGCAATGTGCATCTAAGATGAATGGTGTGATAAATCCTCAAAAAACATAAACTTCTTTAAATGGCCCCATTTTAATTTCCAGTTTTGAATCTGGATTTAAAGACTATAGCAGTAGCAGTATATCAAGTTGTGTGTCCTGGATCCCCATGGTTTAGGCCTTTGCCCCAGCTGAGTTAGCAATCAATTGCTTTTACTGTATTCCAAAAAAAAAGAATGCAAATATTGGGCTAAATTCATCCCTGATGCACACAGAATGATGTCAGTGATGTTACGTCAGGGATGAAATTAGATTATTTTTCAGAAATAAATGAAGCTTCCTCAGTGCTACGATTCCCTCTGTGTTTAGTGCCTACTTTGGTACACTGACGCCCTTGTTGGAAAGCAGATTAATAACATGATTCTGAAGTTTCAGTATCTTTGACACTTATAATAAAACATAATATGTAATATTATTTATTATTTATTAACTTGTATCCTGGCAGTACATAAAGGAAACAACCAGTGTTAGGGGCTCATTCTTCGAGGTACAGTACAAACATAGAATAGAAGACCCTGTCCCAAAGAGCATACAAATGCAGCACTTTGTGTTCAGAGTATGGAGTATCCAAGAGTAAAAATATCATGGCCAAATTCAGATCTCTAACACCAGTGTAAGGTGGGAGTAACTCCACTGAAGTCAGTAGAATAATTCTGGGTTTACATCAGTGTAACCTGAGATCAGATTAGGCCCCAGAAGTTTACATTTCTTTAATAAAATAAAGGATTTATATAGGGTCTTCTTGTCCCTTTGTTTCACTCAATGTAAAATCTCACCGTACCAGAGAAACCTCAGATTCAATGTTCAATTTGATCCAACTGTTTTCTGTTGTATAATATCCTTGTAGATGAACTATTCTATAACCTTATGTAGTTCAAATATAAAAGTTTCCTTAGCAAAAATAATCCATTTTCTGTGCAGAAAGACAGATAATTCTCCTATCTGAGAAATTAACCTAACCTACCTGCAGTGAAGCAGAAGCGTGAACATCTATAGTGGGGGTAAGCTGTGAAGTGGAAATAATCTTTAAGTGGCTTTTTGGAGCAATTGTATCATGTTGCCAAGTTTCTGTAAGACTCTGCTGTATTAATATTATTTGATTAATTGCTGTGTAATGGATTAAGATTGCATGCCCCCTAGCATGAGGTTATAGTTATAAAAATACTGTTTTATCACTGACAATAATTTTACTTTATACTGATAACACACAGTAGAAAGTTACTTAGATGAACATTATTGTAATATTATTACCATTGACATGCTGTCCTTTCGCAGTATGCCATGCATTCACAATTGGGGACTATATCTTGCACTTGACCTCAGTGATCCAACAGTTTTTTTTCCCATCTGTCTAACTTTTGTGACTTCAGTGTATTCATTATGATGAGATCCAAAAAATGGAATGTCTCTGAATTGCATGTGACATTTAACACAAGAATGGACAAAGCACTAGGCAAGACGTGTTGGAGCAATCCTGTACAAGCGAGGGAGGGACTAGATAAACTAAAAAGTTTGTTCTATCAATAATTTACATGAATCTGCAAATCAGCTGGTTTATGAATGAGGGTATCTCCATATGAGATGGGATACTTGAAGCTTGCAAACTACTGACAGAGAGATTGTCTCACGGATGCCACCTATTCATGATTGCAAACTGGGGAAGAGGTTGGTTCGCACAATCACAGAGCGTTCCTGTGACAACTACAGCATTATGTAGAAAAGTAATACTAGGAAAGCATTTAATGCATTTTTAGCGTCTTTTAATACCATTTAGCAGCTGGGGGAAAAAGGAGAGGTATCACCATGTGATCAGCCGGCGCTCCATGGAGCACTTTTAGCAAGCCTCTGATATAATAGAACTTGTGGACTATGCATTTATGCTCAAAAGGGGGTATTTTTTCAGATACACATATTTGTTAGATTGTGGCTTGATTCTTCTTTCACTGAAGTCAGTGGTTAAGCCCCCACTGACTTCAGTGTGACCTGGATCAAGCCCCAAATCTGCATGCCAGACTCTTACAAAATGTTTTTTTTTTTTTTTTTTTTTTTGTAAACCAGGTGTTCTTCAGGCTTTGGTGCAGTACAAAGATGCATCCTCCAATTTCCTGTGGATTTGTTTGAAATTTGAAACTTTATTTTGTGGAGTATCTGTCCATTTAAGGAAAAATCCTTTGGGGTTTAATAAGGATTAAACCTATAAAGTTTTCTGTACATTTTTCTATAAACTGATAGAATGTAATAGCCACATTCCTACAGAATTATATAGAAGGGATATGCTTTCCATTACATCTATAGGGAAGTCTAAACATATAAATAAATACTAACATTTTCTAATAAATCCTATATGCCCTTTTCTATAAAGATTTGTTAAACAGTTTGTTTTAGTTTTTATTCTAATATTGTAATGTCAGAAAGAATCTCAATTCCTCAAAAAACTTGAGAACTAGATTTTTAACCTTAGAAGAGGATCACATTTGAAAAGTTTGCAGAAATATTATACTGAATCTTGTTAGCCCTAGTTGGGTGTTCCTAACAGAACTGTATTTTATCATTGCGATAAAATATTCTTTGACTTCATGCTACATCTTTCTTTTCAGTCACAAATTGGATAGCCCTCCCCCCCCCATAATGATTTTCCTTCCTGACTACTGGGTCAAACATACTATTTGAGAAAAGTACTATTTTTAAGTAATAATAATCGCCACTAAGGATGACACCAAGCCTAAATCTGGTTGCAAAATGCTTGTGTTAGAAGAATAGAAACAATGGTTTTCAAAAAAAGAGAAAAAATGTGAAAAATATGAATAAAAACACAATAAAACAGTAAAGAAGTTAAATGTTTAACCATCCAAAACCCCAAGTATTTTATATATTATGCACTTCATTTCAAATAAATTATATGAAGAATGCTACCATGGTTTCAATTCCCTTTGTGTTATTGGATATTAGGGGGCACAGAAATAGAGCTCATAAAGTATTTTCATTAATAAGCTCTCCTTCCTGTATCCTTCACCTTTCTGTTATTCTTCACCAGAACACCCAATTCATGTTTTAAAAAAATAGACTAACAAGAATCAAAAGCTATACAACACAGATGCTACTCCAGCCATCAGAATCAGGTCAGTTTTTAACTTCATTAAATTGCTGTCATATGGTGTCTGCTGACATGCATCAGACTTTGGAGAGTCTTACTCATCAGGTATTCTCTAAGATTGTTAACAAGAACAGCAACTCTCATTAGGGGTCCCCAAAAATCAGTTAATTAAGGGACAAAGGTTGCTCAGATTGTGACAATTACACCTGTAGGTTCCTGTAGGAACATCAAAATATCTAACTAACGTATGTTTGGTTGCTTAGTACAAGAAATAAAGAGCTAGTCCATTAAAAAAATGAGAGGCAGAAACTGTCAACCATTTGAAAAGCTTTACGAAAATGATCATCCAATTAGTGGCTATGATCAAATCAAGCATGAACTCTCTCTGGATGGCTCCATAATTTTCCTTCTTGCATGGTGTAATTTCATATAGCTCAAATGAACTCGTGAGAGGTAATTCAGTTCCAAACAGTTTTCTCATCACTGCTAATTATACTAATACATTGAAATGCCTCGTACAAAATGCATGAGCCCTTTAAGCCACCTCATTAATGTGATATAATTTTTGCCAGAATATATATCAAACCTATTATCACCACAGGTTTTCTTTAGCATTTTTTTTCAAAATGTCTATCAAAAAGCTTGAAAAAGTAGATTTCTTTGGTCTGGTCTCCTCATAATTAACTGTTTCTTTGAACTGTGGTTGTCTATTGTGGTATTTTTCTTTAAACAGTACTAGCAGTATGCAGTATGATAGGGGTATCCCTCATACCCACAGGTTTTTTCCCCCGAGTATTTGATTCCTCAAATCTTTTTTCCAGTTGTAGCTGATTCTTTAAATGGCAAATGGTGCATGCAATAATGTGCAAAAATGAGTTATACAAACTGAAAGCAGGGGTGTAAAAAGAAGCATCATCTGAGACTAAAATAAAGACAGATTTTATGGTATTTATGTCAGTTAATTTAACTGCTGGTAGGGGCTTTTGTTGAAACATGAGTTAGTTCCAGTGTTTAACCTTGCAGCATTAATTTATGCTTTATGGCATGAGTACTTCATCACTCCCTCCTTGGGAAGACAGTTATCTCATTAGCTAGAATTTAATGAAATGCAAGGATACACTTCTTAATTTCAAAGATTACTATAACACAAATCAGGTGTAAATCTCAGACTGGCTGTCCCTTCTCTTTGCCTGTTTAAAAAAATAGGTTCATTTTGCAATCATATCACAGAAATTCATTTGGTGGGATAAATTTCCCTACTGCTATTCAAAAGGCATTTCTCATCTGTAAAAGTTGGTTTAACTTTGTATGCCATACTACGGGTGACATTTAAGATCTGCATAAAGTTTGAGGTTTATAACCCATCATTACTACTATGATCAATTTAAAAAAAATATAGTGTTGATTTTGCTGAGGGATTTTCTTGCACAAAGAGTACTGAATGGAACTCTGTTTCAATTTCTTATAGATCTACAGCACATGTATGCAAATTCCACAGTACTGATAACTGACTAGGATATTTTACTGTTTTAGCATTTCACATTAATAGTAGAAGAAGCTTAACTGTAGAATCTGGACAGTTACTGGAATTTGGTCAGTGTTAAAACCTCACAACTATTTTTTTTTAAATTATCTATACTCTATAAAAACATACATCATACATGAGGTGAAATCTGGGCCACACTGAAATTAATGGTTAAACTCTTGTTGGGGCCAAGATTTCACCCTGGGATGTTTTTTTATATAATGGGGGGTAGGTGAGACTTGTAACTGATATGTAAATCATGTTTCTGTTTATAAAGACTCAAGGCAAAAGATTAATAGGCAGAAAATTCCTATCTATGTTCTATTGTATTGGTGCTTATCACCATATTATACTCCGTAGTATACCTTCAAGGACCTAACTTTCTACCAGTTCAAGTTGTGTGGGATACAAAGCGAAGGCTGTAGTGAATGCAGGCTGGTCAAAAATGAAGTTGCTATGCAATTTTTTCCATAGCCCTTAAGTTTATTGTTGTCATGAATTCATTTTACTTTAGTTACTGACACACCAATCCTGTAATTCACTGCATGTGCGTGCATCACTGTGTACTACTGTGCCTGTATGCAGTAATACCAAGATTTAGGGAGTTCATGATAAGTTTTTTGCCTGTGAAGGATTCTGATACTAAATTATTGTTAATAATAGCAAACATAGTTTCCTTCACATTGGTATCAAAAGAGGGAAGTCTATCAAAACATTCTGGTATCATATAATGTTGATGGCATTCCCTCATAATGAAGTATATGATAAGCATATATTAAGACCTGGAAAAATATTTTTTTACATTAATAAAGAGCAAAACCAATATTTTACACCTATAATAATGCATTACAAATTATGTCCCAAATTTTCAAAGATTGTTAGGCACCTTCATGGTCAAATGGGCACCTTGTTCAGTCTTCAGTGGAGGATGGGCAGATAAGTAATTTTCAAGATGGGGTGGTGGGCCCTCTGTGTGCCTACAGATTGCCTTCAGTGTGTAAGGTACATTTTCAAACTGAATGCTCTGGTGGGGAGGGAGAACGTCCTATGTGGTTTTGTGTTGTTCTTTTCACTAATGCATGGAGCGCTTGTACTCAGCAATTCAATTATTTGTATTTGTAGTACACAGTAACCAGAGCCGGTTGTCTACAGTAGTCTGCATTTCCATGATCTCCCCCAGCAGTCCAGAGCCATGCCTTCCACAATGGAGGATGACTTTTGGCCTGTGCAGCCACACTCCATGTTCTTACACAACAGCTGTTCTACTCAGGTACCTGAAAGTTAGGCATTGGCAGGGCATGTCTAAGTCATGTAATTAGATGCAGGTTGACTCAGAAGCCAGGAGAGTGCATGCAGGGCAGGCTGGTTTTAGAGAACCTTGGAGATGTCCTGCTGAAGGAAAAACACAATAAATCAAATAATCACAAAACATCTGGTTGTGATGTCAAGTAGCATGCTGATCTAGGTACTGGCCCAGGAGATGTGCAGAGACTTCAGTGCAGAAGTCTGTGCTGTGGTCAGGGCCTCGATTGCAGTATTCATGAAGGCAGCTGTCCCATGCTGATTCAAGACATTTATGCAGACCACTCGTATAAACCCGGGGGCATCCAGCTGCTTTTTGCCTCCTACTGCATATTCTTGTTTAAGTACCTTCAGAACCTTGCTATAACATCATCACATTTTCCTTCTCTGGAATCAGGCCCTCTTGAGATGGAATGCTGGGTGTTGGCTCTGGCCTGTCCAGCTGGTTCTGCAGGGTCAGATGTCACATGTGCTGGACTGAGATGGCACTTCTTTGCCTTGAAGAGTTGATGTGGAAGAGGTGATGTTTGACCCCTCTCTCTCCCTCTTTCTCCCTACTTTTTGGCTCAGATGTGGCCAGCCCATCTATCTGCCTTCAAGAGAAGTTTATTTTCTGTTTGGGCCATTTCCCTTCTGCTTCCCTCCTTAGCTGTACATTGCAGCACCACTGCTGACAGCAAAAGAGAACATCCTGATAACGGTATCAGACTGTATATCAGAACAAGATATGGTTAGGCGGTTTTCACTGTACAGAAACTCTTTCTAATCATTTCAGCTCTGCATAACCAGGCAAATGCTTGGGGCGTGGCCACACAACAATCATTGCCAATTTTCAGAAAAGCTAGAGGACTCTTTTTTTTTTAAAAAACAAAATCCTAATCAGGATGTGGTGTGTATACACCTGGGTGCCTACAATCAGATTTATGTGCCATCTAAGTGGCTTTGAAATTTTTTGACATGCTATATGGGGATTGCTTCAGCACTGAAATGCAGCAACTTCTGGGTGGAAAGCACCCCAGATGGGAAACTGGGTCACAGCAACCATCTTGTCCTCCTTTATGTCCCTCCTCAAAATTCACTGCAATGCATACAGTAAATTGCAATGCGACAATAGCTAGTCAGATAGATAGCTCTGTTCATTACTGATGACTGGCTAAGAATTATGTACTTCCAAAAGGAAGGATGGTCTAGTGGATAGGGCACTAGCCCAGCACTTGAGAGACCACCTGAGTTTAAGTCCCTGCTCTGCTGTAGACATTCATTGTGACCTTGGGCAAGTTACTTAGCCTCTCTGTGCATCAGTTCCCCATCTGTAAAATGGGGACAATAGTTCTTCCTTATTGTGAGGGCAAATACATTGAAGATTGGGAGGTGCTCAGATACTATGGTAATGGGGGCCATATAAGCCCCTAAAATAGAATATATTTATTTGTTATACAGTTTCTCCCTCCCCATCTTGGATCCCTCTTAATCTCATCCACCTATTAGGTCTTGCTTTTTGTTGTCAACTCTTTCGGGGCAGAGACCATCATGTATGCTTGTACAGAGCTTAGTACAATGGAGACCCACCTGGTCATTCCATTTATGTGTTACTTTAATATAAATGTCCAATAGTAATAACAATAAGCATGCTGCAATGCATGTGGGGAGAGGACGTATTGAACAAGGATGCTGAAGCAAATCCACTATTCACAGGAAACTTGCTATGAAATGTCTACTACTACCACACAGCAGACAGGATATAATTTTTCAAGGTTTCAACCAAAAGACTCCTAACTGCATGAATTTCAACGTATCTACCTAAGAAGGAGGAAGTACTGAATTACTCCTGCCTGGATTTGACCTTCTGGTTTCAAGGAGTCTGAACAGTTCAAACCTGATGCAAAGACTTACATTTAATATACTGTACGAATGCCCAAATATTACTGAGAGGTGAGCTGGCCCTTTAATGGGGCTGTGGCTCAGCTACACTCCATGCCAGGCCAAACCCAGCTTTCCCAGGTGAAGGGAAAAATGCTGGGGTCATCTGGTGCAAGCTGGGGGAGGGGAGAGCTTCAGGAAGGTTCCTCCAGGAAATTCTGGCTTAGGAAAAGAATCTACTAGGTTAAAGGCTTAGATGGGGACATCTGCTGTGTAGGCAGCAGGAGAAGCCTCTGAGACAAAGGCCTTAGGAGGGTCTGGGAAACAGGACCTGGTTTACTTGTTTTGGTTGCTGTTGAACTGTATGTGTGTGTTTGAACAGTTGACACATCCCTGGAATGCTGGCTCTGGTGAAAGCGTCATGGATGCACTGGCTGGTGAGCTGGCCTGCTGGCTTACGTGGTGGGGAAACTAAGAGAGAGACAAGATCTGATACCAGGCTTGGGGAGATCTTGTTACACGCAGCAAGAACTGTATGTAAGAATGGTTTTGTTCTTCATTTAAATTTCAAACAAGATATATTTTGAGATTACAGATGAAGAGCTAAAACAATTGTCACTACCCACATGCATCATCTGTTTCACGCTCATGTGGTACGTGCTAACTAGGGCCAAACTTCAAGAAAATTTGCAGGGCTTCAGCTTTGGCCCCCTCTCTAGCTTTTATAGAAAGCTTTTTGAACTCTTGAGCTCCTCACCCCTCCTCTCTTGTTCACTGCTCTATAAGCTTTCATGTTGACAGGCACTGTACTTCTTCTCCGGAATTCCTATTAGCAATGGAGTGGTTATAATCTGGATTATCTTCTTTTCTTAGTAGCACTGATGGTAGTTTTTAAGGGAGAATTTTCACTCGTGGCTGCTCTTCAGTTTATTTTATTTTTGCCTTTCCAGATGCTCTTTTTCACATTCCATCTTGGAACAAGTGCAGCCTCCTTTGCAATGATTGTGTACACATCCTCTCAGAAGAACTTTACTTTTCTTTAAAGTCTAGACATCTGTGAAGGTGGCCAGAGGCCTAGATCTTGATTTCTGAAGAAATGTTAACATGATGGGAGGGGAAGGTTATTCACCGGAGTTACAACTTGAATGAAGTGCTCTACTTTTAATTCTGTATTCTTGCATACAAAGTTAATAGCAATCTGTGAATCTAACCTTTGACCTAAATAATTTCTTACAATAGTAATAGAAGCAGTTTGTCTAGTGGTTTGAGCAGGGGATTGGAAACCACTGGGTTGTAGTGTCTGCTGTGTTACTAACTGTATGCAAGATTTTGAATTAAGGCACTGTGGGCACATTTTCAAGAAGCCTCTGGTTTTGATTCCTAGGTGCCTAAAGTGGCAGTTAAGTTCAGTATTTCGGTACCATTGAGATTCTCCAAATCCTCCCCTCAGCTGCAGCCTAACCCTGTAGGTGCCTAAATTCCCTATCCACCTACATTCTCGCCAGTGAAGTCCCCTAAGTTTTTGCAAGTGGGCATGTGTAAAACTGCTTAATTCCTGATTCCTTCCAAGCTGCTTGGTGACTAACTCATGTCTAAGCCCTGGTGGGATTCACAAACTGGGTGTTTCCCCTCCTATCTCGCCTGCAGGACCTAATCATCCAGAGCATGGCAAATCCACACAAAATGCAGCCAAAGGTGAGCAGATTGGGATTTGTGTGTGTGTGTGTGGTGGGGGGTTCTCAATAGACCCAATAGTTTGGTGGCTAGGGCACTCACTTGGGCTGTTGAAGACCCTGACTCTCCACTCTGCCTGATTTGGGCCCAGGTCTCCTACATCCTTGGAGAGTGCTGTAACCATCAGACTGTTGGGTATTCTGGGCAGGGTGCTCTCAAGTCCTCTTCTTTAAGGTGTTCCATGTTGTATAACTAATTCAATATTTACTGGGCCAGAAAGAGAGTGAGAATGACTTTATAGAACAGTGAGGGCACTCACCTGGGATGTGGCAGACCTAAGCTCCAGTTAGTGCTCTAGTGAATAACTAACCATTTTTCCAAAGTGGAGCAGTTTCAACAGGTGAGATTGAGATCAATCCACCCTGAACACCTTATAGCCTAGTGGTTAGCCTGCTTACCTGGGAGACCTGCATTCAAATCCCTACTTCAGATCAGGCGGAGTGGGGCAGTGTATGCCAAACTACCTTTAAGGGTTGGGGCCTCTCCTTGGCAAACTTAGGCAGCTTGTTGGTTTCTGTGAACCCTGTTCTGAGATACCTAACTCTCTCCACACATTGATTTAGGCAGGCTGGGCCGAACTCAGGACTGTGAATTCCACTGATCAGCATGGTGCATAAGAGTTAGATGTTGCAATGCCAAGTCCCTTTGTGAATGTAGTCCCTAGAGCCTGATTTTCAGAAGTACTGAGTGTCTAAAGTGGCTCAAGAGTGAGAGTACCAACCCCAGAGCAGATTGTTAACAACCAGGCCCCAGATCCCTAATTGGTTGTGAGTTCTGTACTTAGATTTCATCAATGAAGTGTCAAGTGTAAACTCCTCACGCACATGACTGCTTTACATGGAGTCACAGACTGTCCCCTTGGGTATTCTGGTCTATCTTGCCACCCAGACAAGTTTGCCTTTGTGATGAATGGTCCCTTACACCAAAAAACACAATAATATTCAGGTTACTTCTAATTCCAAAGCATCAGTCACTTACCCCAGTCAATTGCACTTTGGATCTTACACCAAAGACAACACTTGTAGCCAATCATATAATAAATTAAAGATGTATTAACTAAGAAAAAGAAATGAGTTATTTTCAAGGTTAAAGCAAGTAAACATACACACACAAGTGAGTTGCAGTCTTAGGTTCCAAAAGGTAATAGAAGCTGCAAATGCTATATGTCCTCTAAGGCTAACTCAGGCCAAGCACAGGGGATCCCTTGCTTATGCATAGAAATCTTGGACTCCCAAAGTCCAAGCAGCATAGAGATACAGTTTCTTCCTGTCAGGGATTTTTATTTCCTTCCTCCACAGTTCAAACTGATGGAACAAGTACACATGCACATCTCCTCTTCCTGGGGGTGGAGAGAGCAATTAACAAAGTCTTTTTTCTTTGATGTTTCACAATGGCTCATTTAGTTTCAATGGGCCTTTTTGCAGGCAGGACCTAACACCTTCTGTAGGAAGCTAGCATTTTACATTAGTTAGTACTTCTTTCCTGTTTGGTGATTTCACAGTTGGTTTACAATGCAAACACTTAATATAAATTTATAAGATGGGCAACAGCTATTATAAGTGAAATTAATACATTCATCAATTTACAAGCATTTCATAAAGACAAAACACATGTTTGTAAATCTAATACCTATTTTAACAATACTAACACACAGGTGAGCCAGACTGGTTCCCAGCTATGCATTTGTCAGTGTTCTATTGAGGCCTAATGGCCGTTGCATGAGCGGGCACCTGATCTGTCAGCCTCACACAGTGAGCACCCAAAGCTCCAAGTGAGGTAAGTGGGAACTGTAGATGGTCACACTTCTGAAAATCCTAAGTTAAGCACCCAAAATTAGAGGACACGTCTGGAAATTCTGGGCCTTAACATCTCTATCACCTCACTGTAAAATGCATATAATAATATCTATATCATAGTGGTGTTTTGAGAGCTAACTCATTAATAGTTGTGGTATTTGCCAACACCAGGTATTCAAAGATCATGAATTAGGCCCCAACAATTGATGAATGGCTTAAAAATAATGAGATTTTTTAAAAATAATGAACTTGGAGTTCTTTGTTTTCACCCAGTTTTGTAGCTTTTAGGGTTCACGTTTTTAAATTTTTCTCCATGATAACAAAGGTTCCTTTTTTTAAAATGTGAAAGCTGAGATTCTCATACAGTCACAGGATTCCAGGAGTAGGGGCTCTAAGAAAACCAATAAATATGATGTCAATTGGCAATGCTGAGTGTAGTGTTGTGATATCCTTAGATGGAAGTGGCTATGTAGAAAGCCAAATCATGCTCATGTTGAAGTCAATGGCCAATCTTTGATTCACTTCAGTGGGAGGAAGATTAAGCCCTCTGTGGCTGAGACAACTGGAGGAGGAAAGAGACCTGAAAACATCAGTTTCTATCATAAATCAAGGGTAAAAGACTCCCCTCAACTCTTTATCTCAGTGATGGAGTGGGTAGGAGAAACTACCCCTACATGCATACGTGAACTGTTCCTTTGAATCTGCAGCAGAAAGCCAGCCAGGTGGAGGCTGCAGAAGAGTTCTAGGTAGAAACCTCACAAGCATAGAGAGAAGCTTTGGGGAGAATACTGTTTTCTTTTATTCCAGTAAAGTTCCCTGTTCAGAAAGACACACTATGATTCCTTGCCATTGTCACATGACCTCTCCAATCTAGATTATTTCTTTACGAAATAAAAAAATTTGGACCTATCTACATCCCCCTTCTGAAGTGGTGCAGGAAAGAAAATGGCGGATTCTACAAATCCCCTTCTGGGAGAGGCGGAAAAGATGAAGGCAGTGGCAGTCAAGAGTTGGGGGCTTACATACATAAGCTCTTGAGTTCCAAGCAGCTCTGCAAAAGGTGACCATGGAGTTGCTTTTGTTTTGGTGGTGTTTTTCCATTGCAGAATGAACAGCCTTCTTTCTTGCTAGATTGGCTGCTGTGAAGCTAATATTCTGCAGCTTTCTATGCCTCCCACTTTATGGGAGGTCACATATTAATTTAGTCTGAATAGTTTCTAAAATTATCCATTCTAATTAAAAAAAGCCTGTTTGCCTCTTCCACCTGTGTGTTTATTTTAATTTTTTCTTACATTATTTTTATCCTGTCAAGTAACTGGACTATTTCATGATTTCCTTTCCTCAGAAAGATTATGACTTCAAATTATACTTAGTTTGGTCCTATTAAATTGCCATTATTTTCTTCTTGGTAATCTGAAGTGTCAGTTTTGCTTGCATTCAGGGATTGACACAAATAGCAGTAAAATGTAACAATAGTCATATACCCAACACATGACCACTAACTTGCATAGCTCACCCACTATATAAGAAACTGAATTCATATCAGCGTACTCCTGTTTGCATCAAGATAAGCATGTTGATTTATTTGGGTGGGTTACTGACAAGTGTAGACTGACCATAAAACTATCTGTAGATTTAATTCTTTCAAGGATCAAGGGGTAACATTTTATCCACTTAGTCCTGTAGATATTAATTTTTTAGATTTGCCTATTCATAGTATCATTAATGAAGAAAAGCTGCAAGAGAAAACAGACCATTTTCAGGAATGTGATTCAGAACATTAACACCTTAATTTACATAAAATTAGTTACATACTGCTGCAGTAATTTAATTTGTTTGACCAGGACTTTGCAACTGTGAAAAATAGATTCAGAAAGGCCAATCAAAGAGTTCTACATATTTTCTCCAAATGACTGATTTCTGGATAATATGATACCAGAGAGGTTTAATTACAACGCAGTTCAAAAATACAGTGGTTCTGTAATTAAACTAATTTTTTTGACTTCCTGAAAAGAGTCTGCCTCATGTTTGAAATAACTGCCATATTTTTCTCTTGTGTATTTGAGAGGTCTCCTTGTGAGAGTTTGGGATATGATTATAAAAAGGCTGAACTGTATAAAGTCCATAATCTTTAGGAAAAATCAATAACATGTACAAACAAGGAATTACTTAATATAGATCTTCACTACAAGGATAGATTCATAAGAAAAAGGGCTTTTATTTTGCTTCTTCATTTGTTTTGTTTTAAAAATAAAAGCTAGAACCTTCCCTCACATTTGCAGATCCCTCAAATGGGTGAAGGAAGGAAAACAAATTTCTGTTCTCTGGCTGTTGAGTTCATTGCTGTATAGGAGAGCAAATCACCCATCTTCTCTATCAGTAAGAATTAAAATCTGCCTCTGTATTATTTCTTTTAACTTGCATGTGCTTCAGGCAAACCAGGTTGCTCACCACCAGCCTTTAGATCAGTAATTCTCTAGTCTAATGCCTTGTCTACACTAGAAATCTGTACTGCTTTAAGTATACTGGTATAGCTAAAGCAGTACAGTCCCCTAGTTTGGATGCAATTATATTGGTTTAAAGATGCTTTATACTATGTAGCTATTCCTGTATGAAAATAGGGAATACTGGGATAGGGCACTGTTGATACCGGAAAAAAGAAAGGTGCAGAAGATGTGGTTTAGCCTGCAACCTTGCTAATTTAACTAACCTGGGAACTATCCAGCAATAACTAGTACAGTGCAGGTCATGATTCCTTCCTTAATTGTTTCTCTCTGACAGAGTGCTGCCATCAACCCTCCACAGCTGGTCCCCCGCCCATTGCTGGAACTTCACTGCCCTTCCTTTGTATGAGGGTTAAGGGGCTGGAGAAAGGGGATTTTCTCCTCACTGCACTAGATGTTAGGAGTCCCAACCCCATTCCCCAGATTCTTTAAGGGATGCTTTCCCCAAGTCCACTTTCAATTCTGGTTCATCAGGGTACTGGACACCACTGTAACAAGTTCCTGCACTGGGTCTTGCTACCAGAAGACACCAGCAATTAACTTGACTGCCTCCCTCCCATCCCCAGCTAGGTTTCCAGATAGTTAACTGTTCTCTCACTACCACTGGCCAAAAATATATCAGCTTCTCAGTCAGAGAGGTTTACCCCAGTGTCCCTGAAAAACAACTATGGTAGTTCTCGATGCTTCACGCATCTTCTAGCCTTGTCAGTTTGTGGACTCCCTGCTATGCCCTTCACTGCAGCACTTCAGACCAGCTTACAGTCACTCCCAGGAAAATGTCCTGGATCTGCCCTAAATCTCTATTCAGTTCCCTTACAGAATCCCAACTCATTTTCACCATGGATCCAGGAGACCCCAGTCCTGTATGGGTGGGAGTGCATGACTGCATGTAAACATGGTAAGCTCTTCTGCTGCCTTCTTGCAGTTGCTAATCCAGGCATGAGAGGGGGCTCAGGCTGGAGGGGACCAAGTTTATATACCCTCCCCCAGCTGTGCAGGGGGCCTGATGGCTAACGTGTTTCCTACTGGGCAGCCCACCACCACTGCCTTTTTTCCCCACCACTCTAGACAAATTCTATACAAGCACCTGTAAGACTAGAACCTGGGACCATGGAGGCTCTAGGCCATGGCCACTTACACATCAGCACCAGGTGCTCAAATGGGGTTTCTGTTGGGAGACTCTGCAGGAAGTACAGTCAAACAGGGCCTGAGTGGAGTCCAGCCCACTGATGACCCATGCCCATGTATAAACAAGGAAGCCGTTACAGGAAGCTCTCTCAGCAATGATGCAGATTGCCTGCTTGCTTCCACCCCAGACCTTGCCTTACTCTGAACCTTAGCTTATGTCTACACTGTAATTAAACATCTGTGGCTGACTACACAGGCTATAGGACTGTTTAATTGTGTGTAAATGTTTGGGCTTGGGCTGAAGCCTGGGCGCTGGGACCCTATTGCCTCATGGGGTCCCAGAGCCTGGGGTCCTAGAGCCCAGGCTCCGACCACCTGAGGCCAAATGTCTACACCATAATTAAACAGCCCAAGTCAGCTCATGTGGGCCAGCCACGGATGTTTAATTGCAGTGTAGACATACCCATAGACTCTGTCTCCTGACCCCAGTTCATCCCCAACTTTGCTACTTGCTTCCTGTTTGCCAACTTGGTGTCTGACCCTGACTTTCTGATATCCTGACCCAGTTTGACCCCAGTTCTGCTACAAGTCTCCTGACGGTAACTTGGTAACTGACCAGTGCACAGCAGCCACTGGTGGCCCTGCCTTGAAGGTTTGCTCAGACTATCTTTGTGCTCCTCCCCCCACATCCAACCCCTACACAGGAGATGGAAGGAGCTGGCCACCCTCTTTCCAATGGTTCCCTGAGGTCTTAGGACCTGCAGCTCCATGTCACCCACCTGGAGGTGGAGAACC
The DNA here is from genome assembly GCF_027887155.1 of Malaclemys terrapin pileata. NCBI lineage: Eukaryota > Metazoa > Chordata > Testudines > Emydidae > Malaclemys > Malaclemys terrapin. The sequence continues at coordinate 98,093,357 of NC_071508.1, read as the reverse complement.
TTATGCTACAGACCCAAGCTATGCAGTTTGTAACTGAAGCACAGACCCTGCATGAGCAGTTAGCTCGGTCACCCAGGGGATGCAGCTCGCTAGCACACTCACAGGGAGAAGCAGCTACCCTATATGCCTGAGAAGACCACCCGCTCCCTGACCTGGCTCCCCTGGGTGCCACTGCCTGAACAGTTGTTGGAAATTCCAGGGGTTCCTGAACTAAAGCAGGTTATTCTTTCTGCCCACCCTTGAATGTATTTCATAGACAACAAAGGTGGGGCTAGTAGTCAGCCTTCACACCAGTGAAGCACTCGACTGGGCTTCCCCCCTATTGGAGCAGAACAGCCCAGTGCTTCCCAATGCCTTATTGCAAGCCAAGCCTTCTCAACCATCTCTGATGACCCATAACACATCCGCTCTACTGAGGCTGCCCTCCGGAAGCTTTGTCGGGGCAAGGCCAGCCACCTCTTACCCGACTCACTTCTGACGGCTTGAGGCAGATGTTGACTTGAATGAGGCTGCTAAACTGCACCAGTGCTGGCTGGGACTTAGTGAGGATAAACTAGCTTGCATTGAAAACCCCACCTTGCCTAGAGGCCTTTATTGAACTCACCCAGAACATCAACTCTTGTCTGAACAAGCAGATGGAGGAAAGAAGAGGCAGCCTGATGCTCCCATATCCACCTACTAAGCCAAAGCCTGTAGAACTGAATCCTCAATGCATGCAGGTCAACCTGGATCACCGATGCCTGACCCCGGAGGAGAAAGATCATTGCCAGCAGTTGACCCTCCATTATTACTGTGGGGAACCAGAACAAGCCCTCGCCTCCTTTCCAGCTGAAAAGAGCTTGGGAAATGGACCAGCCTAGGACCAGTAGGAGGGTGCAGCGTGAACATCATCACACACTATGCTCCAGAACCATCCCTCAATCGTCGAGTAGAACCTGACCCATCCCTGTAGTTGCCATAGTGGAAGGGCACTGGGAAATAATATGCTTTGATATGATCCACTCTCCAGTCTTCCCAATAATGCTAGGCATTGGTTGGAGCAACATTACCCATGTATCTCCTGGTTGTGGAGCATTAGCTTCCCCTCTGAATATTGCCAAAAAGCCTGCCTACAACAAATCAACCAACACCCAAGTGACTTGTGCCCTGGACCCCAAAACTTGGTAAGACCCTTGGAAGTGAAACCCCAAATGGCAGGGGGCTGATCAGAAGAAGGCAGCTTTAGACCAGAATCCCAGCCTCCCTAGCAAGTACTGAGATTACCTGGATATGTTTGAAAGGAAAAATGTGGATTTAAGGAAAAACATGGATTCACTACCTCCACACAAGGACTATGACTGTAAGATAGACCTACAACCTGGGGCAAAGGGGACCTACAGACAGATATACACCATGTTGAACCAGTGATATCCATGAAAATCTTGCAAAGAGTTCATTCAGTGACCCACCTCTCCTACAGTAGCACCAGTCCTCTTTGTGCAAAAAATGATGGGTCAATATGCCACTGTGTAGTAGACTTATAGCACACTAAATCAGGTGACTATTCATAATTGGTACCCCCTACCCCTCATCCCAGATCTGTTGGACCAGACCACCTGAGGACTGCCAGGATCTCCACTAAACTAGATCTTTGGGGTCCATACTATCTAGTCTGCATAAGACCTGGGGACAAATGGAAGACCACTTTTCATACCCAGTATGAGCACTTTGGATATCTAGTAATGCCATTTGGCTAAACCAACACCCCCACAACATTTCAACATTTCATATTTGGGGACATCATGGACCAATATGTGATCATCTACTTTCATGATATACTGATATTTTCTGAGAGCCCTGAGCAGCACTACCATCATGTCCAGTCCATTCGTGCACCATCTGACTAAAATGGTCCACTTCATTCCCTGCCACTACCTGCCCTCTGCCAAGACTACTGCCCAACTCTTGGTGCAAACCATGCTTTGTCTTCATGGACTTCCACACCACATAGTTTCAGCCAAGGCCCAGAGTTTACCTCTCATTTTGGAGTGAAAGGATCTAGTTATTGGACATCCATGTATCCTCTTTTACCATACACCACCCTCAAACAGATGAACAAACCAAAAAGGTGAACCAAGTACTAGACCAATACTTGAGATGTTATGTGAACTATCACCAGGATAACTGGCTCACGCTCCTGCCATATGTTGAGTTTTCATATAACAATGCCAACCATGCCTTTACAGGGCATAGCCCCTTCTTCACGAATGACAGCTTTCACCCAGTTCTACCAGCAGCCTACTCAAACACAGCCACCACCGACTGGGTCCATCAGATCCATCTCATCCAGGAGGTGCTCAAGCACCACCTAAAAGAGGCAAAGAAAGCTTACATGAGCCATGTGGACTGTTGACAATAGGAAGCTCTGGCATTCAGAGTAGGCCAGAAGGTGTGGCTTGCTGCAAAGCATCTCCAGACCAGTTGACCCTCCTGAAAACTGGACCACCAGTTCCTGGGATCCTTCCAGATATACCAGATCATCAACCTGATTACCTTTAAACTACAGCTTCCCCAGTCCCTCAAAATATGTTTCCTTTCTGAAGCCCCATACTGAGAGCCCCTTCCACAAAAAAACCACACCAACACCGGTCAAAGTCCAGTGTCATGAGGAGCATGAAGTGCCATCTTCATTTCTCAACAGATGTATGGCCACCTGTACTGTCTCATAGATTGGGAAGGCTACAGCCCTGAAGAGCACACCTGGGAACCTGGTTCCCATGTCTACACCCTAGACCTGGTGAGGGAGTTCCAGAGGACTCACCTGCACCAGCACTACCCTGAGGGGAGGCTGGAAGGGGTGTGTGTGATGTAAGCACCTGCGGGACTAGAACTGGGACTATGGAGGTGCCAGACTGCTGATGCTTCTGCATCACCACTGGGAGCTTGGGCCAGATTTCCACTGAGGGATCCTGTGAAGCTAGACACTGCAGGAAGTACTGTCCAGCATGGCCTGAGTGGTGGCCCCCCACAGCCCATTGATTGTCCCATGCTGGTATATACACCTGGAAGCCATCACAAGGAGTGGTCTGAGCAATGATGCAGACTGCCTGCTTGCTTCTGCTCAAGACCTCACATTACTATGAACCTTAGACTTCAGTTCTTGACCCTGGTTTGTCCCTGACTTCACTACTCACTTCCTACCTGCAGCTTGGCCACTGACCCTGACTTCCTGGTATCCTGATCTGGTTTGATCCCAACTCTGCTACATGTCTCCTGACTGCAACTTGGTAACTGATCCATGCACATCAGCTGCCCGTGGCCAGCTCTGATAGTTTGTCTGTGTCTACACTAGGAGCACTTTACTGGTATAGGGGTACTAGTATAATGTACCAGCAAAGTACTCCTAGGGTGGACACAACTATACTGGCAAAGCAGTGAGTGAAACAAGTTATACCAGTAACTGCTGTGTAACTGTTTCTATGCCAACAGCTTCTGATGGTACAGCTATGTTGGTCAGGGACCACGTATCTTCACACTCCTGACCTGACATTCTGAGGTGTAAACCTGGCCTGCCCTCCCTGCCTTTGAGGTTTCTGGCGTTACATTATACTGTCATAACTGCATCCACACTAAGGCTTTAACTGGTATAACTACGTTGTTGGGCTTTGGAAAGTTCTCAAGATGTTTTTCATATTCATTCAATTAAGATTCCAATGATTCTTGGTTGATTTGTAGTATTTTATAAATAATGGGCCAGATAAACTGGCACAAATCAGCATAGCTCCATCGACTTCAATAAGAGTGAGACTGATTTACACCAGCTGATTTATTCAATTGGGTGCTCAGAAAGTAAGTTGGTTGAATTTAAGGCAACTAAACTGTATTGTGTGGCAAATGAAAAGACTTGCTTCTTTGTGCTGTAAGGAGGATTGCTTTTTTTTAGTATGAGCCATATTTTAGCAGAGAGATCCTTGTGTGGACCCGTTCCTCTCCATTTGTGATAATATAAAATCCCTGTGGTGATGACAGCAACTGTTAACAAGGACAAACAATTGGCCAGATTGAGATACCCTTACTTATGATGAATAGTATCTTTTTTCACAATGGTTCCACTGAAGGCAGTGGAATAGCTTGTGGAGAAAGATGTTACTCAGCATGAATGAAGTCTAGTCTAGTAGGATGAAAGCATTTAATATATATATTTAGCAGTCTTTGTGCAGTTGAGCAGCTGGAAAGGAGAGGCAGCACCATATAACCAGCCATATTTGTGGACCACGAGAGATCCACAGAAGGGAACTGTTTGAATTAAGTTACAATTTTATGAATACAGATTATCTAGGTGGGATTCACCTGAAGACTTTTGTTTTCTTATGATGGTGTAAAATGTAGTGATCTGTCTAGTGCTGGAATATGTACTGGGGTAGCAGGTTGCAATAGCAACCTCAGTTATGGGGATGAGAGGAATGTATGAGGGTATTCTCTCTGGAAAGAATATGGAACCAGAGGTGGCTGATTCAGTGGATCTTTGGAAGATTTCCCACCAGCAGTGCTCCTCTGAAGTCCTAGCATGAGTAAAGATTCCCTTCTGTTCCTAATTCTGTAACCAAGTTAATGAGAAAACATGCCGTTGCATTCAGGTTTTTTTAAAGGACTCTGAAAGAAAATATAAGATCAAAACAATAACAGTTAGTGGATAGGGTATATATTAATGGTAAATATTTGAAAATTACATTATTATAAATTATAGGGCTTTATAAAGATAAGCAAAATTATGAATATACTGAGAATTTGGCTTCTGAGGGTAGTATGAAAACTGGTCAAGTAGTTTGCTGATTTTAGTCCTTCATCAAATACACAGAGAAATAGGCTTAAATAACGATCTTTTTAATGAACAGATTTGTAAGAATAACACACTGTGTGCTGAACTGAATCCTACAGGAATACACGGAGATCCTTTTAAGTGAATATCAGAAAAAGGAATACTTGTTAAAACAATAAACATCCAAGTGTAGCAAAAGGTGAAAAAATGCAAAGGAAATTTGACTGTCTGCAATGTTAGTGATCAGACAAACACATTTTATGAAACAGCAGTCCCTTCTGAGTGAATATCTGTTAAAAGAATAGATCTGTGAAAAAGTATACTGTATAATTTTTGTGCAACAAGGATATGTATTTAATAGGTTTCTACTCCAGATTTGATTGTGTTTAGAATTATTCTGCTTTTTGTTACATTTTCTCAGTTATTTTTTTTAAACTTTTTTATGCTTTCTTTGAAATATATGAACCTTTTAATGTATGGATAATTTATTCAGCTCCTAAATTTAAATGCCTTGTGGGCGTAATTTTCCTATTTTAGTTTACTTCTATAGCTGCCTTCTCTTTGTCTGGAATATATTATTCATTGTCTCCAAATTATAACAGGACTGATGTGTTAGAGTATAACTTCTTAAATTCATTTCAATATTTTAACTATTTGCATAACAATCTGGAGGGGTAGAAAGCTTCCCCAGCAATGTCTTTGTCTCAAAGAAATTGTCAGAAGACTTTTAATGCTATTAATTGTGTTTGCAGGAAAGTGCAAAATATTTTAATATGACCGTGTGAATATGAACATGAAGCTGTTTATGTTCCAGTATTGTGACTTTTTTGCAATTTGAAAATGTTTGCACAAATTATGGGTTATTAAGAAAGTATATAGATACAGAGTCTGATCCGGAAGTCCTTAACTAGGTAAAACTCTCCATTGGCCTCCACTGGCATCACTGGGGAGTTTTGTCAGAATAAAGACTGCAGTATTGGACCCATGATTTTGATTTCACAGATTGATGAAATAGACTTTCAAACAACTTAACAGCACATCCCATTGGAGTATGTCAGTGTCTGTGATTAACAAATATGCAGAACTCTTTCACCCACAAAAATACTTTTCTTTTTCTCTATTCATAGAGGGTGAAATTCAACTAAGTGAACAGGGACAGTCCAAGGCCTCCCATACCACTTATGTTGCTCAGAGGGATAGTGGAAAGGGAAGGGTATGGGTAGAGCAGCAGCTCACAATAGGTGGAGATGGGAGGGAACAAGTGCTTATGCCCATTGAAGAATGCAGAAGGACCCTCTGCATGAGCTCCAAACAGCCATAATGGAGAGGGCTATTGGGTGCTTATGCCTGAGAGGGAAGAGGGTGAGTAGCTGCAATTCTAGCCCCTGAACAGGAATAGAAGCTGTGAAGGGGCCCGCCTGAGCACTGTGAAATTTTATACAAAAAATTCCATACAACACACTCTATCTCTATCTCCCAGTGTGTTGTATGAAATTTGTGTGTGTAACCACTGGTATATGAAATTCTGTTCCACAGATTGGTAAGGAAGGCCTAGCCATATGGCTCAGAGCCATCATACAGATAGATATTAATAAAAAAGTCATAATTCCAAATTAACCAGAGAGAAGTTCTGTCTTTGTGTAGTGTCTAACACAACATGCTCCTGGTCCATGACTAGGGCTCCTTAGCACTACGGTAATGGAAATAAATAAATTAAATAAATAAGTGACAATAATCCCAAAACAGTGTTAAAGTGAGAAGTGGGACCTAAATATGTTTCTGTTTTAAATGATGGGAATTTTAGCAATGACATAACCGGGAGCTGAATAGGGTCCTTGAGTATTTGTAGTGGAATCCTGGGAAAGCAGAACCTTGACCTGATGAACACTCAAGGACTATGGATGAGAGAGTCTGGCATAAATTGGGGAGTGCAAAAATCCATCTGAAGGAATGCTTTGGGAAGGTACTGTGATAACTATTGTCAGAGACCCCGTGGAGATGGATGAGAGATAGGGATTTAGATTAAAAGGCCAGGGGAAGAAGCAGTGCCTGTATAGTTCTGGTAATTTATTTTGCATACATAGTTTAAGATAATTCTTATGTACCAAATGTATTTGAAAAATAAAAGGGGTAAATACTTTCCACCGATAAATGGAATTTGGGCAGAAGCAAATGGTTGTTTTGTTTTATAGTAAGTGCATGGTTTATTTAGAGAACTGAATACTGAGTTATTGTTAAGAAATAAGAATTGTTCACAGTAACAAGTACTGTAAGCCATCATGTTTTTGATGAGACTAAGAAGCTTGTTGTTTCTTACAGGAAATACTCATGGATGTTAAAATTATGTGCGATCTGCTCCTTTCTAAAAAAGATGTTTTTTGTTAACAAATGGAAGGCCACATTCTTTCCTACAAAGAATAACCAGCATAAAGGAGAGGACAGTCTGTGAGTCTTTATCCTTGACCTGCTGAAGTAAATGGAAGTTTTGCCACTTACATGGGGACAGAATTTCACCTCGGCATTTCCTTTGAACTTTTCCAGTTTGTGTGTGTGTTCTCCAGTTTTCTTCCCCACAGCGGAAAGACACAGATGCACTGCTCTTTTACTCTGCAGATTCCTTTGGAGGAAACAAGGTAGGAGATGTGCATAAATGTCTTTTTGCTCCCATTCTACTGCCTCTTCCAACTGGGCTCCTGCTGGCCCCTAGAGAACACAACTCCCACAGGAACTGTGCTTCCAGGGATTCTTTCTGCTATGGATGCCATCAGAATCTCTCATGAAGTAGAGTTTGCAACAGGTAGAGAGAAACAATTGAAAATGAAGATAGCCTCAAGATATATAAACTTTTGCCTACTACCCCAGCAGAATCCCTTGCCCTGCCCACCCCGCTCCTTTCCTTTCAGGTCCAGGCAGAGGAGTTGTAAAACATTTGGGACAGGGTAACATACTGCCAGTCAGAACTCCTTCTCTCTGTGGGCACTGGCTCCTTACCATGCATATGACATGGAGGCAATTGAATTGGTAGCTCAGAAAAAATATACGTGGAAGGGGAGTGGGGCTAGCTACCCCGATCAGGTGGCTAACGATGATCAGAACTTCATATGTCTCCTGACAGTCTTGTTAGAATTACTCTTGGAGTTTAAGAAAGATGATTACTAAGTATATACAGTATGTTGCCTAAATATTAAAGCTATATCTACTTTCTGTAGCTATTGTGAGTAATATGAAGTTTATAGAACATTTAAAAACCAAACTAACACAGAAAAAATATATTGAACTAAAACTTAATTTATAAATTGTAAGCCTGGGCAATTGCCTCTCAACTCCACTGCCAAAACAAAGATTATGATTATGATTATTAAGCCATTTTTCACTAGAAAAAAAGGCTTTCAGAAATGGCTTAGATTTTTTTTTTGTCTAGATAGAAAATAAAATGGCCTAATTAAAAAAAGCAAAATATTGTATGTCGGTATGTTCTTAATAAGAAAGCATTATTTTCTGTGGTTTGAAGAATAAATATTTTAGAAGAACCAAGATATTAAAGTTTAAAATATAACTACTGCACATAATCTTTATGACAAAAAAACTTTTGTTTTTATTTTAACCATGTTGCTTCAGGAATCAATATATCACCTTTCTTCTAGTACTTATGGTCCCTTTCTATTCCTACTCCACCCTCATAAAAATATTCACTTGACTAGAATCTGTGTAACCCAAAATGCATATGGGCTTGTATGCTGAACTTTGAAGCCATTTAGAAAATTACCTCTACACTTTAAAACTTCAGGTAGGTCTCACTTTATTTTGGCATATCTGGTCAAACAAAACTCATGCATGAGCAGTGTTGCTGAGGTATGATTCTATTGTGGGTCTTACAATATTTACTTAAAGGCCCAGATACCAGTGGCATGAAATTAGGTGAGAATCTGTTTTCATTTTTTTTAAAGTTTCTAGCCTTCATGGTTTCAATAAAAAGTGTCAAGACATGAATCAAGTACACCTAAAAGGGTCAGAAACCAGAAGTCAACAAATTTAGGGTTTTTTTTATTATTTTTAAAAACTCTCCTGGTTTTTAAGCCAATGTCATGATTGTTGGGGGCCTGATTCATGATTTCTGAATGCTTGGGGTTGGCAATGCTTTGTAAGCTAACAAGCATAAAGCAATAAATATTATAAAGCCAATGCAACATCTTCCCCTCCGTGAGCTAGCAAAAGAAGTTCTACTTGAGAAATGTCTTAACCATGTGCCATCTGAAAACATGGGATCAGGGCTGCATGGAGCACATTCCAGAAGCAAATGCATCTAGTCATGAGATTATTGGTGTCAGTAGGTCCTGGAGTGAGTGATGGTAAGCTTATGAATGGCAGTAGATCAAGCAGCACATTTGGAATAGTTAGAGATAACTCTTGGAGGAGATAATACCAAAGTCTTCCATGGATGACTGGCCCCTGAACAATTTATAATTTAGATGCACATAGATCAAACAGTGTGACAAGTGTGAAGTATTTGGATGTGATTATCTTCACTAGTTGATAAAGAACTCTGCAGTAGAATTTGTTGAGGAAGTCGAGAGATGTGCCAGAAGCTCTATTCCAAATAGGGAAGAGTAGTCCATCTGAGGCCTAGGAAAGACCTTGTAACTCTAGGAGATAGGAGGAAGAGGGGAAGAATAGCAATGTGTCTTGCAGGTGCAACTTTTCCCTCAGTTTCATGCATTTGCCTGTTCAAAGTTATGGGGGCTCATATTCTTGCTCTCAGTATTTAAAGTTGCAAACATGTTCTGTCATATTTTCCGCCCCTTTGCAGCTTTGACAAGCAAAATTGGCTTGGCTTGGAAATTGCCAGATTTACTCTGTAGGCTAAGGAGAATTGTCCTGTAAAGTCAGAAGAAAATAGTCAAATTGTTCTCCATGGGAGCTATTGGGTGTTGAGCCCTTTTGGAAACCTGCCACCAGTGAAATGTTTAAATAGCACCTGAACTCTCTTGGAAATCTAGCTATTTAATTTAGGTGTCTACATGGGAACTGTTTGGTGCTGAGCTCTTCTCAGAATCTGACTATTCAGAACAAAGTTTTCAAATTGGGTGCCAAAGTTAGGGTGCCCAGTTTCACATTTGAGTGCTCAAATGGGCATTTAAGTGCCCCAAACAAGTTTTTGGGTCTATACAGTAAGTTTTATATTTAGCACTTGTGTTAAACTGAGATAGGTGCCCAGACATAATTGTCTAAAATTGTAAATTGGCCTCTACTCACATTAGCCTCCCATATCCCATTCCTTAAAAATACTTAAGGATGAAAGGCATAATATTCATAAAATCATAGAAATGTAGGGCTGGAAGGGACCTTGAGAAGTCACCAAGTCCAGTTCCCTGCACTGAGGCAGTACCAAATAAACCTAGTGTTTGTCTACCTTGTTTTTAAAAACTTCCAATGATGGGGACTCCATGACCTTCCTTGGAAGTCTGTTCCAGAGCTTAACTACTCTTCTAGTCAGAAAATTTTTCCTAATATCTAACCTAAATCTCCCTTGCTGCAGTTTAAGTTCCTTACTTCTTGTCCTACCTTAAGTGGACATGGAGAACAATTGATCCCTGTCCTCTTTATAACATCTCTTTACATAATGGAAGAGTGTTATCAGGTTCCCCTCAGTCTTCTTTTCTCAAGACTAAACATGCCTAGTTTTTTTAACCTTTCCTCAGAGGTCAGTTTTCTAAACCTTTTATCATTTTTGTTGCTCTCCTCTGGACTCTTTCCAGTTTGGCCACATCTTTCCTAAATTGTGGTGCCCAGAATTGGACACAGTACTCCGGCTGGAGCCTGACCAGCACTGAGTAGAACAGGACATTCAAAGTTATAATAATTATGAGAGAGACTGAATCTTGTTTCCTTCTGGGGATGGGAACCATAGTGTAAAATTGAGAGGTAAGCTGGTCTTGTGGTTAAGGCTGTGACTCAGAAGATCTGGATTCAGTTTGTGGCCCTATCAGAGCCTTCTATGTGACTTTGAGAAGTCACTTAATCCTTCTGTGCTACAGTTTCCTGCCTGTAAAATAGGGATAATTATATTCCCTTTCTCCCACCCTTTGTCTGTCTTGTCAGTTTAGATTGTAATCTCTTTGGGTCAGGGTTTGTCTCTTACTATGTGTTTGTACCAACACAATGGGCCCCCATCACAGTTGAGCCTCTAGGCACTTCTGTAATACATATAATAAAATACTATAAACAAATAACCTTTCCTTTTTAAGGCATTAAACATAAACATATTCATGCAAGTATTAAATGAGGTAAGAACAATCAAGTTATAAAACAAGACTTGCAATGCTTGCTTTCATTTCATTTTCATTTCATTACTCCAGAGATTAGTGGAGATGAAACACCATAATTGGGAGATAGAAGTATATTACAAGTGAATGGAGAAAGAAAAATCTCAATAGAAACTGCTAAAATGATATGTTAGGAAGTCATCTATGAGCTCGTATGTATGTATGTACCACATATCAACTTACCTGAAGGGCAGTGATTACCCTTGTCTTCTAGAAGTTTTTCTGACATTGTGCCTATTCCCTCAAATATTGATTTATCAAATATACAAATATAACTTGGTAATAAACTGGGTGAATGAAAAACAATGTGCTGTGCAGTATGAAATAGGTACAAATATTTAATGATGTGTAATGTGTATTCTAAATCCCAACATGCTGTTTGATGTTTTTGAAATGAACATGTCCTCTGTTATATAGAAGTTATCTATAACTGCTGCTGGTTTGAAATGCACCAAGTCAAGATGTAGTGGTAGTCAGATGTTGATCTGATGTACAGAAGCAATGGTCCAATTTCTGTTGAATATTTGTCTTATTTGGCAGTAAGTTAAGCAGGGTGAAAAAACTGTGCAAATGCTCTTTTGGGTCATTATGTTATTGTGCATCATCTACAATATATTAATATATCTTGAGCTTGTGTACACGTCTTGTTAAATTATTTGTTTTTAACAAATCACTTTTGAAAACCTGCACTCTTTATCACAGCCACTTCTTAAATCTAACATTTATCATAAAGTATTTTATTTATTGAATTTTATTTGCCATCAAGAGAGACAGACATGAATATAATGTTTAAAAAGATGTCTATTGATGTGAGAAAAATGCAAACCATGTGGTAGAAGCTCAGTGAGTGGGAGAAATGTAAATGTTCTCTGCATTTTATCTCACATGACAGAATGCATTATGGTCAAAATAGTGTCTTCTTTGAGACACAGGTTTCTAATATCTGCATAATGCACACTTTTATGTAAGCCTTTTATTCTGCATGCAATTGTTTAGTTAAATGCCCTACAGTCTCATTTATAAGGCTCTCTTTTATACCACCACCTTGTATCAGGGTACTGTACCTTGGCTACATATAACCCAATTATAATTACCCTGACAATATATAACACCTTCTTATAAGTCCCCCTCCAATGCGATATGGGGTGCAGTATATATTGATGTCAAAAGCAAGCTATTTTCATGAGACAATTAATTGTCTTTGACTCAGGGCCTGCATATCCCGCCAATTAGTACAAACGGCAGGGTGCATTTCTAGAATTCTGCAGAGTTAGCAGCTACTGCTATTATGTGGAATTTAGAGCATTTAAATAAGTTCCAGTACATGTTCCGGTTTGCTTCAATTTGTTAAAATCAATAGTCACTATCTGTGCATCATTTTTGCATCAGGATAATGCACATGGATTTAAGATTTTGTGAGCTTCTTTCTTCCTGTCAACAAATAGATTAAATTATAATTTTAGCCCTTCATATCTGATGAGTTCCATTGACTACAACTGAGCAAGAGCTCAAAGTTAAAGCATTCTTTATAGCAGTACAGTAGTTCAGCAAGGACACGCAATAAGAACAATTTTAGTGGACCAAAAAAAAAAAATCTGATGCTCTACTTCCATTTCAAATGGATTGCCTTGACAGTGAATTCTTATAACCCGATACGTAAATACAAAAACCAGAATGTTGGTTATATTTTAATAGGTTTTCACATTTTGTTATATATGAAAATGTAGGGCTCAATTGTTCTTCCCTGCCATGACACAAATTAACTTAGATGTGGTCTCAGATGTTATGGATCTAAGCTTCACAGCCAGCCAAATTGTTTAGGAAAACTTGAAGTGTTAACCAGTGTTGCCGTGGTCAGTGTTAGCAGCTGGGTCACAGAGAGCTAAGTAGTAGGGACCTGATCAAAATCCCACTAAAGTCATTTGAGACTCCTGCTCCTTTCAACAGGCTTTGGATGGGGTCCTAATAAACAGAAGAGTAAGAGTATACTTCTTTCTCCTTCCTGGTGGGACTTCAAGAAGGCTCTCGATGTCTCAAATTGCATTGTTTAAATAGAATCTTAAATGGCAGAGTGACACTCCTGTGCACCAATGCGTGACCAGCTGGTTTACAGACCCATCTGACCACACTTATAAATGCTATAGATGGATTCAGATTGCATATAGTCACCTTCTTTGGTATCACTTCCTCTCCCTACTCCTGTTCTCTCTCTCTCTTTCTAGGCTGTTTTTAGTTTGTTTCATTTTAGACTTTGCTGTCCTTCACAAATCTCAGATTTACCTTTCAGGAGGCGTTCTAATCTAATGTACCATACACATATGTTAACAGGCCTATTTCTGAACTGATGTACACAATTAGTTCTGTTTCTTTGTTTTCAGTATGTACAATTTAATGAAAAAGTTTATTTAAATATGCCTGTGGCTTATTAGGGTTCATTTTCCATCTGACTAAGTGTCTTATAGCCTCTCTCTTTTTCTTAGCCCTTTAAAAGCCATTCTGGGCTTAAAAGACAGCCTAGTTATACAACATTGTTCCTAGCAGCTAACCAGCCATGGTGGCCATCTGGGTATAATTGAAGTCAGGAAATTCAGTAAGCTTGTTCTGTGGAGCTTCCTGGGATCATTCGTAAATTAATATTTCATATATGACTAGGGAATAGGCAATATAGATGCTTTGTAAGATGTGGTAGCCTGAAGCCATCATGTGATGCCTCTGGCTGTGGACCCCAATATTTTTCCAATAGCCAAATAGAAGTCTATGGAATTTCTACATCTTAACACCTGTGGGGCCTACTTCCTGCTGATATGGACCCTTAAGTGTGTATTCTCCCACTGATGCATGGAGGACATAAGCTCATAACACCCATTAACATTAATGGGAGTTATCCAGGTAAATCCCTTGCACATCAATGAGAGAATAGGCCCCTTTCGATTTTAGAAATCTTTTCTACAAGGATTTCCCTGGTGTCTAGTATGGGCATATAAATGGCCATTTTATTGTATTAAATATGTATCACATCCATCATTTTAAATGCTGTGCTGTGATGAAGGCTTCTCTGTTCTG